>NC_058130.1:706021627-706079333 GCF_016433145.1 Gracilinanus agilis
TACTGTGTATTGGCTCTAAGACAGAAGAGTGGTAAGGATAGGCAATGGGGGTCAAGTGACTTGCCCAGGGTCACACAGCTGGGAAGTGTCGGAGGCCAGATTTGTCCTAATTTTTTTTTAATGTGATCTTGAAAGGTAAGTCTGTGTTGATCAATTCATTATATATTGTAAAATATGGCATAAGATATGAGACTAAATCTAATTTTTTCTAGATTGCTTTCCAGTTTTCCCAGCACTTTTTATCAAAAAGGGAATTATTTTGGGTAGCTGGATAGCTCAGTGGATAGAGAACCAGGCCTAGAGAAGGGAGATCCTAGGTTCAAATCTGGCCTCTGACAGGTCCTAGCTGTGTGACCCTGGGTAAGTCACTTAACCTCCATTGCCTATCCTTTAACCACTCTTCTGCCTTAGAATCAATACATATGTGGAAGGTAAGGTTTGTTGTTTTTTTTTTTATAAAGATTTATTTTGTTTAGAAGTTTATCTTTATATCTTGCCAAATTTTTTTGTCTTTTCACTAATCCCAACCATTCTTTCTAATTCTGCTCTCTGGAACCTAGTAAAACAACTAACTCATTTTGCACTCCATCGAACTTCAAGTGTTTGAAGATAGTCATTATATTCCACTTAAGTCTTCTCTAGGCCAATCATCCCTTATGCCTTCTACTGAACTTTCTATTACTTTGTTTAGAATCCCATCATCATCCTTGTCACTTTCTTAAAATATGTACCATCTATGGAACCTCCATCCTAAAATGTGATACTCAGAACTAAACAGTAATTCGTATATAGTTTTGCTAGAGCAGAGTACAGTGGAGCTTTCCATTCCTGTATTCTAGACCAGTTGCTTCTTTTAACAGGCTTAAAGTTGTTGCCTTTTTTTGAATACTATGTCCTATATGAAACCATATTGAACTTCTTTTTGGTGTTGGGAGCAGGGAAGATCTTTTTCTCATGAACTGTTGTCTTGCCTCATCTTTCACCATATTGTACTTGCATAGTTAAATTTTTCTATTAGGATTCCCCTTGAAATTTTATTTGATTCGATTTGATCAATCCTTTTAGCCAGCCAAGATCTTACCGAATCCTTATCCTTCCATCCAACATATTTAGGTAATCTGCCTAGTTTCATGGTTGTCATCATTCTAGATACCTTCCTCCAGAATGTCATTATTCAGTACCCTTTGGGTCAGTCAAGTCAGCCAGTGTCTAGCTACTATCATATGTCCCGGTGATATCCAGTCAGATTCCTAGGGACCACAGAGTTACTGAAAGAGTTTGGGTATCCATATATAAATTTTCATAGATGAGCAAACACACTTCTTTAGATGACTAAAATCAAGTCCAACCTTTGAGACTAGGGATGACCGTAATCAGGTTTTAATTTTAATTCTAGGACTTTAGCTCTCTTGAGATTTATCTAGTAAATTACAGAAAATGTAGACAGTGTTTACATTGATGGTGTTTCCATACCAACAAAGTCATGTTCTTGGTGTGTGAGTGCTGTAGGTTTGATAACATCCAAATTTATTTAAAATTGTCCTTCATTTCATTTATCTTCTTGTCATAGTTTATAACAGTTACAGTTATATGGAGGCTTCTTTAAACTTTTTATACATTTAAAGAGTCCTCACACTTGTAGAATTTGTAAAGTCTGAAAACCACAAACAGCTCATATCTCATCATCTGTTTATATGGTTTGTCTCTCAAATTTCCCAAATCTACTAGTCAAGGAATTCTGTCGAATAGGGAAATGAAGTTAGTCTATTATAACTTCTTTATGAATCCATGCTGGCTCTAGTGATTTTACCATTTAACAAACCATTTTTTAAATTTAAAAAATATTTGTAATTGTTTTCTGGCATTTTGCTATTCAGATTCTCTCCCTCCCTTCTTCTTTCCCAAGGTAGTAAATAGGCTTATTGTAGGCTGTACCAGTGCTTTCATGCAATATGTATTTCCATATTCCCCATACTGTGAGAGAAGACCATATCACACATCTAATAAAAATCTTGAAGGAAATAAAGTGAAAGATTTTACTTTTGATTTGCAATCAGACTCCAACATTTCCTTCTTTGGCTGTGGATAGCCTTTTTTTCTTATGAGTTCCTTGGGGTTGTCTTAGATCTTTGTGTTACTGATAATAGTTTAGTGCTTCACAGTTGATCCATCATACAGCATTTCTGTTAGTGTATGTATAGTGTTCTCCTGCTTTTGCTCATTTCATTTTGCATCAATTCTATAAGTCTTGAGGTTTTTCTGAACTTATCCTGTTCAGTCATTTCTTCTGGCAAAATAGTATTCCATTACAACCATATACCACAACTTGTTCAGCCAATCCCCAATTGATGGCCACCATACCATTTAAAAAATAATTGATTCTGGAATCTGAGTCAAAGTTACAGGACTACAGTTTGAAAAAAATCTGCTTGCTTTCTTCCTTTTGAAATTTGTACCAGTATTAATACCTTCCTCCAGTTCTGTGGGTTCTTTTTCTTGATTTGGAGAAGATTATTGATAGAGATTCTGTAATTACCTCTGTTTGTTCCATGCTTTGGGATGTTGTTTGGCCAGGCAAGGTCATCTGAGTTGTGCTTCCCAATCTGAAAGTAAGTTCTTCTTTGTAGAGTAAAAAAGAGAAAGTAGTTTTACTTTCTTTCCTGTCTTATTCCATATACCCTGGTCAGCAGCAAGATAGTGTCTCTTGAGCTTTCTTCCTTTTGCTTTGGCACATCTTTAGAAGCCTCTTTGGTTGTCCTTAGTGTTCTTTACCAGAAGTTGTTCATTTTGAGCTTTTTAAAGTGCTTTTGACATTGTACTACTGCTTCACTCTTTGTATTCATTTTCAGGTTTTTGCTCTTCCATCTTTTTTACATGACTTAAAAAAACAGTAGGCTGGACATTGAATTCCTTACTCCCAGTGCTTCCTCTGCTGTATTCCCAGATATAATGTTAAGGAGTGAGAGAGGACCCAGACAGATGGAGGTGACTTTGTTAGTTTCCTGTCCTGAATTTGGGCTCCCTTCCCAAGATAGCCATAGGTTTTTCTTGGCAAAAAATACTGGGGGCGGGGGGGGCGGCAGCTGAGTAGTTCAGTGGATTGAGAGCCAGACCTAGAAATGGGAGGTCCTCTGTTCAGATCTAGCCTCAGTACCAATACATAGTATTAATTCTAAGACAGAAGGTGTGTTTTCAAAGAAAAAAATAAAGAGGAGAAAGTAGATCTGTACAAATAACTGTGAAACAAGGAGGAATGTGTTTAGGACAAAGTTAAGATCAAGACAGGATACTATGAGAAATTTGAGGAGGCACCACCGATTCACCTTAGTGGGAAGGGAGGTGCTAGGGAAGGTTTCATAATCCTAGGTAGCAATTGAATCTTAAAGGAAGGAAAAGATTTCAACAGCAGAATTTGGAGGGGGTTCTATTTCAGGCATGAAAAGCAGTAATAGCAAAGGCACAGAATACAAGAAGGCAGAATTAGAATGGGAAATAGAAAATAGTCCAGTTTGGCAGCAAAAGGGAGTAAATGAAGGTCAGCAGTTTGAGGTAAGACTGGAAAGGTAGGTTGGACACCAATTATTGAGACTCTTGAATGTCCAGACCAAAAGTTATGCTTTGTTTTGTATCAGTAGGAAACTATTGACATATCTTGGAATAACAATGTGTCAAATGTATCAGGTGGCATTTAACATGTACAAATGTAAAATCACAGAGCTGGATTGAGTCAAGCTGTATAGGTGAGTGCAGGATAGATGAGATGTTTTTTCACAATAAGCACTTCTCTGGAAGACGTTCATGATGGGATAGAAGGGCTGGACTTGTCCAACTTGGCCCTAGAGGCAAGAACTAGGATGAGCAAGCAAGATTTGCTGGGAGGATTTAGATTTGACTGAAGAAAAAGTTAAATAAGAGATTAGGAAAAGTAGACTAGGCCAATAGGATGGTGTAGTGGGTTTCCTTCACTGGAGGCTGGAAGACTACTTATTGTGCTAGTTAGATACTGGAAATTCAGGTACAAAAAATTCAGTAATTCCTACCTACAGTAATCTTACATCCCAATGATGGAGACAAGTTCAGCTAAATAGAAAGTTTTATACCTACACACATACAGACAAATCCAAGGTAGTTTGGAAGGGAGGACACTATCAGGGCACTTAGCAGAACTGAGGTAAGAAGGAAGTATATTCTAGTCATCCAGGGTGACTTGTGCAAAGATACAGACAGAAGGAAAGTGACTTGAGTAAGAAATACAGAAGCCAGTTTGGCTGGATTGTAAAGTGTGTGTTGTTGAGGCAAATAGAAGGGGATGGGGGTGACAATTTGGAGATAATGCTCATTGCAACTAGAAAGAGAAGTGGATGCCAAGACTTTAAAATCAAAAGAGAAATACAGGGAGCCATTGGAATTACTTGATTAGGGGAGTTAGAAAATCAACTTTGTATTTAAGAAAAATTACTTGGGTAGCAATGTATAGGATAGACTGAAGTTGGGGGAGAGGCCCAGAGACATTTCACACTTCTTTCTTTCTTTCTTTCTTTTTTTTTTTAAACTTTTCCCTTCCCTCTTAGAATCAATACTATGTATTGGTTTCAAGGCAGAAGAGTGATAAGGGCTAGGCAATGGGGGTTAAGTGACTTGCCCAGAGTCACACAGCTAGGAAGTGTCTGAGGCCAGATTTGAACCTAGGACCTCCTGTCTCTAGGCCTGGCTCTCAATCCACTGAGCTACCCAGCTGCCCCCTCCACTTTTATATAATATTTATAAAGTACTTTCCTTATTAACAACCTCTGAGGTCAATGAGAGACCTGGACTTAAGTAAGGGGGAAAGATGGGGTGAATCAACAGACTTGCCCACTGGGATAGAGGAAAAAGAGAGAGCCTAAGGTAACTCTGAGGTTTAGAGCAGGTGGAATAGATCAGTGATTTGCAGGGTAAGTTGTGGTTTTTTTAAACCCTTCCCTTCCATCTTGGAATCATCAATAGTATATATTGGTTCTAAGGCAGAAGAGTGGTAAGGATTAGTCAGTGGAGGTTAAGTAACTTGCCCAGGTTCACGCAATTAGGAAATGTCTGAGACCAAGACTTCCCGTCTCCAGACCTGGTTTTCACAGAACCAACTAGCTGTCTGGCCCCCCTCAAGCCCCCTTCCACCTACCTCCATGCTTTGAGGGAACAGTGAACAGCCGTAGATGTGTTGAATTTGAGTTGCTAGCTAGACAGCTAAGCTAGAAATTTTGAATTGGTGCTCCAGGGAAAGACCAGGTTTAGAAATATTAATTTGGAAGTCATTTGATAATTGAAGCCATGATGGTCATGGAATTTTCCAGAAGAAGGTTTGGGGGATACTCTTCTGTTTCTGTTCCTGGACAATGAACAGAGGGATACTGTTGGATTCCTTAGCTCTAAGACTAAAATAGTTGGGACCAGGAGCCAGAGGCTATCTGGGATAGTATCTCTCAGGTAAATGGGGCAGGGGGAAATCCTTTAGGTGATAATGTTGTGAATATTAATTATCCAATGTATAAAGTTGTGGTACCTCAGCCTTAAGGGTAAAGAGGGAACCTCCTCCCCCTCCAGCTCTCTCAGGATGAAGCACCCACTGGGGGAGAATAATAACTCAGTATTGAGGGACAGGGGAGCAAGGCAGGGAGAAATAGACAGCATCTACTAGGATGAGTTCAGACCCCACAAAAGATACTGATATCAGGGAGGTCTGTGGTCTTAATGGCCAGGGCAGTGAAGAGGGTCATTTTGATTGGGTAGGCTGAAGCTCTTCATGACTTAGTACCTTTTAAACCCCTTTATCTGCCTGTGCTTGGGCTGTGCTTGTTTTTACAGTGGCTATTATGGGGGATGGGGGGTGTCACATGAATCCTATAAGGTGGGGGCTGGGTTGGGATATGGTCTTCCTCTCCCTGGGGTGGGGGAGGGGTGGTGGTTGTGGTGGTGGTGGCGGCTCTGGGTGCCTGGGCTCTGTGAACAGTGATTGAGTGCCTGCCTATCACAACATCTCGTTCCTGCCTGCAGCAGGTGAATGGCCAGCAAGGAGGGGGGCCCGAGCCATCGGCAGCGGGAGACAAGTGGAAAGCTCCACAGGTATTGCCTTTACCATATTCTCTCTCAACTCGGAGCACAAATTTATCACTGGAGTATGCTTGGAGACCTTTCCTCCTCCAACCCAGGGCAGAGTAGGACAGGAAGGCCTCCTCATGCAGTGCAGAAGAATGGCTGTTTTCTTAGTGATCATTGCAGCCAGAGACCATTGGGATTCCATTATTTAGACTGTAAAGTTGTATTTGTTCAGTGAGACAAATGAAATGCCTCCACAGATTCATTTCTGCTGCCTGGTCCTTAAGACCTGAAGCCTTTTCAGGAAACCTCTTTTTTAGAACTTGTTACATTCAAGAAATCTCCTAATATAAGGAATCAAATTCCCTGGCTTCCAATTTCTGTCCTTCCTGCAGTTCTGGACTGTTCTTAATTCTGGCTTCTCCACCCTCTTCTGAGCTCCAGGACTCTAGTCTCTATTTCTCTTCCCTACTCTTTAACTTGAGCTAGTGTACCTCCTCAGTTACCTGTCCACGGATTCTCTCCCTAATCAGGCCTGCATAAGATTAATCTTCTGAAGGCCAGCTCTGATTGGTCAGACTTCTAGAATGTCACACTCCTCATCTATGAAAGCTATTATATACATGCACACTCCTCCAAATTGCTGGACACTCTAAATTCCTTTCTTTGTGGCTCCATTTTGGGAGTCAGGGAGATTGGAACTTTGCCCTTTTTTGTTCATTTTTATGTTAGAGAATTTCTTGCATTTGTTATTGATTTCCTGAGACCCTGAGTCTGTCCATTCCCACAAGCATGCAAATGGCACTTATTTAATTATTGCCCTGCAATGGAGAAGCCAGTGCCCCTGTGTCTTTCTTAGTCCTGGTGCCACTTTGGAGTCCTTTCAGGAAACTCTTGGGCAACTCAAAGGGAGAGGAGAAAGGGAAATGCTTGGCTAGAGGGGTCTCTGAGGTTTGCCCCTTAGAAGGAATTTTAGGCCAAGTGTTGTTTTATAGGGCCATCTGGGAGGTGGGTTGCAAAGAAAGCCAACCAGTACATGGAACTGGACCCTTCGTTCAGAGGGTGTGGGGAAAGGAGAAAGGAAGATGCAAAGGGAAGTTTTACTGTAGGCCTAAACTTTGTAGTTGAGAGATACCAGTTTTCTGCCTGATGGGGGAGGGAACCGCAGCAGGGAATGTCAGTCTGCCTCATCACTCTTCTGACCTCCTCTGAAGCACTCTGTCTATTGGCTGAATGGAGAAGGGCCTTTTGTTTCCCAAGACAAAGGATGAATTGAAGCATTTCAATCCCCCAGCCCTATGTGGTTTGGCTACTGGTTACCATGGTGAATGGCCCCTATCCTATAGCCTCCATCTAACTATAAGGGTCTTTTTTTGCGTCAGGCCTGGGGCTTTGTCTGGTGGTGAGGAACAACTAAGGGAAAGAGGCAGGTGAAGGAGAGGAGAGATGAGATTGAAAGGGAAAGAGAGGCAGAACTGACTTTGGAGAATGGCAAGGGGCTAGGCTGAATGACAATGCAATCTGTCAGGGGCCTAGGTTGGTCCCAAGGGTACAGGACCACAGCCATATTTTTACCACCTGGAAAAAGGAATGTACCAGGTTGCATTTTTGTTTGTTGAAGATGCTCCAAAACATTTTCTGCCTGTGAAAGGTATCACCCATAGTTGAAGGTGCAAGAAGAAGTAGTGTGTGGAAATAGATAATGGCTGGTCTGGATGTACACAGTTGGATACATAACCTGGGCATTCCCACTATATGTACCCTGGACTGCTCATCAAGGTTTCTTTTCAGCAGCTCTTGTTCTAGCCTGAAGGTTTATGATTGTGTAGCCTGGGAATTTTCTAGTTTCCTCTCAGGTCCCAGGATTAGCATTGACAAGGGGTAGTGGGAGCTTATGTCACTATCTATATTTTCACTTGAAGGATAGTTGATGGGCTCCAACTCACTATCTTCAGGAGCCTATGCCCTCCCCTTTCCTGCTCTGGGCCTTTATTCATGCCCTTTGTATCTGTAAAACATGCCTTACTCCTTTGCCACTTATTAGTAACTTGATGGTCACTGCAATAAGGTTAGATCTGCAACACATGTCCTCTAGGTACTCTGCCTGCCATCCAGCTATCCTTATGTATACTGGGGAGGGTGTCTATCCTGAGGTGCAAAGGAGAACTCCAGTATTGAAATTAATTAAGCATTGGTGGCCTATATTTCTATTTTACTATTACAAGAAAATGCCACTGGGAGTGGAATACGAAAAATACATCTAGGCTCAGATGGGCGCCTTCTTTAAACATATCAGGGAGTTTCATATTTACTCTTTTTAAAGTTAGAAATGATGCCGTAAGGACTTTTGAGGATGCCATCATTTTATTCAAATGTATGAAGGAATGGCACAGGGGAGAAAGATTAGACTTGTTCTCCTTAGCTCCAGAGTTCAGGACAAAGATTCATTTTGGGAATACAGGGAGGAAGGGGTTATAAAGAGGCCAATTTGGCAAGTACTTTTAACACCAGAGCAGAATGCCTAGGGGGAGATCATGGATAAAATCTTTTATAAGGAAATCATAGGGAAAGTGAATCATCAGTGGAGTAATTCAAGCAGAGGAGAGGATTCCTTCCTAAGAAGGGAGCTCTCTCCCATCCAGGTCTCAAAAACATTTCAGAGCTGTCCTCAGTACTCTCTTGGGCCTTGCAATGTGTTCCTTTGGCTTGCTCTTCCTCCTGGTCCCCTTTCTGGTCTGAGTGGACTCGGCAAAGTCGTAGCAAATAAGCTTTTGTTCTTTTGTATGTCTGATTAGAGCCAGGTGGCCTGTTGGCTGGCCCACCTTCCTGGCTTCCTTCCTATCTCTCCCTTTGCTTTCTTTCTCTTCTGGTTACAAAACAGCCCTGGAGAAAAGGCTGGCAGACACATAAGTACCAACCCTGGCCTGAAGTCCCTGTTAAGATCCAAGTGTACTTACTTTTTTGGACCACTGTTCCTCCCTGCTCTCTTTTTCAAAGCTGAGAAATTAGGGAGCCCTACACACTGTGAATGACTATGAAAGCTCTCTCTCCTGCATGCCCTAAGCTCAGATTGGTCATTGTCTTTCCTATCTAAAGGTTTTAAACTATATTTTAAGCAGACTAACTCTAAACAACTTCTAATATTGATTTCTTCTATCATCCTTCAAGATTCAGGGCTATCTTTCTCCATGACCACTCCAGCTCACAGGGACCATTTCTTTGAAGGATTAGAGCATTTCTTGGCTGCCTTCTGTCATCTGGCCCTTGATCATGTTCTGTCTTTTATCTTTTATTCTTTAATTGTTCCTCTGAGTGAGACCTGTTTTTTAGTTAGACTGTGAGCTCCTTAAGGGCCCATACTTGGTTTTCCCCTTCCTTCTCTCCCCTCAGTGTGGTGAAAATACAGGGGTGAAGACATATTTAGTGAAGACATATTTTCAGTTAGCAAACATAGTGATGGTACACACTTTGCCCAGGGATCTGGACTGGTTGGTATATATTCCTGAGAAAATCAAAGATAGTTTGGAGTGAGAGTGGAGTAGTAGAGGAAACAGCTGTCCAGGTGAGAGGAAGTGAGATAGCTGGCTTTGGGGGGGATGGTTGTGCTAGGCAGTGTTCTTCAAGTAATGTCAGTCTTGGGGAAGGGAGACAACTGTGAAACCTGGGTATTGACTTCTATAGGTATAGTATAGAATGGCAGATTGGGTGGAGTCATTAGGGTAGTGTGTCACTGTGACTTCACTTGGTATTACTAATGTTTCCCTTCTGAAGAAGTTTCAGTAGCTCCCAATTGCCCTGAGGATAAAAGTCAAATTCTGTTTGACATTTTAAAGCCCTTTACAGCTTGACTCTAACTTATCTTTCCAGGATGATTATGTATTAAAACTGCTCATGCACTTTATACTGCAGCCAAATTGGCCAGCTTACCATTCCCTATACACCTCCATGCTTTTGTATAAGCTGCTTCCTATACCTGGGATGTTTTCCTTCCTTAATTGTGATTAAGGCACTGCTAGTTCCTTCAAGGTTCAGCCTACATGGCACTATCCAAAGTGTTTCCCTCAGTTGTTAATGCCCCACCCATCATAGTGGTTCTTATTTTGCATTTACCCTCTGTCTGTCTATGACTAAGTATCCCTCTGGTAGAATATAATCTCCTTGAGAAGAGAAATTGTCTCCCTTTTCTATTTGTATCCTTCAACCCAGTGTCTCTCTTCTATTAGTTACTTAATAAATGTTTGTTGATTGGTTGATAAGGTGATGAAAAGATTATGGCCTTCAGTTATGGTATGTAAGATAAGTGAGGGACCCCAAGTTGTTCCAGACAGCCAAACTAGGAAAAATGGATAGAAGACAAAATTCATCAAGTTGAATCACATTTACATATACACACGTCTATATGTGTATGTAATACACATGTGTGTTTGGGTAATGATGTGAACTGTTCAATAGTTTAATGGCTAGCCTAGGCTAGGACATCATTTAGGGACATTGCAGATTGTTCAGACTAGATATTTTTGGATTCAATTCTCTAGATTCCACTAAAATTGAGACCTCTTCCCTCAGCATCTGCCCTGAGCTCCCAGAGCAGGGTCAACACTAGGAGAGGAGAACTCGTAATGGTGGTATCTGGAGAATTAGATCAACAAGAATGAGGCTCTGGATGTCCTTTGAACAGTGAACCTGTGTTCTTTGAGGGCTTCCTATTATTCCCTTGGGCTTGATAATTTTGCATTTACTTGAGCCTGTAAGGATAGGGAAAGAGATTCTTATGGGAGCTGAATCTGAGAGTAAAAGGGTAGTTCTAAACCTTCCAGTTCAGCAGAATATAGAGACACAAAACTGAGACCATACTTGTGAATAAGCCCTCAAGGAGCTCATGCTGGAGATTAGGGGAAGGAAGCAGAAAAGAGACACAACATATACAATACAAGAAAGTTTGAGTAGAGACAGACCACTAACATCCAGGCATGAATAGAGAAGGCCTTTTGAAGGAGGTTCTCACTTGAGCTGATCCTTAAAGGAAGACAAAAAAAGATGCTGAAGAGTTTATTCTAGGTAAGGGGGGAACATCCTATGCAGATGCACAGAAGTAATCAGAGTTGGAGTGTTAGGAATAGCTATTAATCTAATTTGGTTGGATTGTAGAGTTCACGAAAAGGAGAAGATACTAGCATGAAACAAGGTTTATTTGCTCCATTTCCCAAGGGAGATAGGTTCCTTCTCTTGGCTCCTCAGAGATTGGGGAAGAGAGATGGATGCATCCTTCTAGATCTGTTCTTGATTTCTCAAAGTAAGCTCAATCATTCTTCTTCCTTCAAACCTAAGCAGCCTCTCCCTATTTCAGGCCTCAGAGGTGGGAGTGATGGGGAGAGATGTGGACTAAAGGGTAACTAAGCTAGTTGCCATAGAGCACAAAAATCTTTGTCCTATGTGGCTCCTTTATTTCCTAGCTCTTAAATTCTTTGTTTCAATGCTATACCCCTCAATCTGTTCTCCCTTTACCCACTTTGCCTTTGTGTGCAGGCTCTGGGTCAAGAACAAATGGAAAGAGAAAAGGAGCTTGGTGTGGGGGTCAGAGAGGCAGGGAAAGCCCCCCCCTCAGCTTTGGTCCCAGATTCCCTGGCCTTAGGCCAAGCCTGGGATCTTCTTTCAAAGAAAAGAAAGTGGCTAGGAAGGAAGATTTCGGGGTTTTAGTCAGAGCCTCGAACTTCCCATTGGACTCTACCCCTTCATGTGTGCTTTAAGATATAGGGCTATAAAATTACTTTAGTGGGTTCCAATAACTTTGTACCCATCCTAGACACAGTTTTGCTGGGGTTGTATAGAGTTTGTGCTATTTTTTTTTTTTTTAAATCACTGCCAGGAAATTGGGGGGGGGGGCAGGGATTTTCAGCCTTATCTTTCCCAAAACTGAGTTTACTTCCACTTTAGTAATTTGGGATCTCAAAGTAG
The DNA here is from genome assembly GCF_016433145.1 of Gracilinanus agilis. Lineage (NCBI taxonomy): Eukaryota > Metazoa > Chordata > Mammalia > Didelphimorphia > Didelphidae > Gracilinanus > Gracilinanus agilis. The sequence continues at coordinate 706,033,655 of NC_058130.1, forward strand.
GGGTAAAGGTATACAGATCTATGGGGGTTTTTTTCCTAGTCCTCCCTGGGTTAGTTACTCTGACTTCATGATGCTTGAAACAGCCTTTTTTAGTTGCCTAGGATTGGGAAGCTGAGCAAAGGGTCAGCATTTGAGTAGCCTGCCTTTCTATGTCTCATCCCACCTGACCTAGTGCTTGGAGGAGAGAAAAGAAATGGTGCTCAGGCCTTACTCTTTATTGAAATTAAGGTTTGTGAGTAAGAATGTGAGAGGGATAATAATAACACTCATAGGGCTCTATTGCAATGGAATGGTTCTACCAGGGGGAGGGCATGGTATGAGAGTGGCATGAGCTGAGAGTGTATAAAAACTAGGCAGGAGGCCTTGAGAATGGTTCTTAGGAGTGGAGGGAAGAGAGGAGAGAATTAAAGTCTAGATCCTAAGGATTCTGGTTTTAGGGCTTTATCAGGGTATTCTCCAGAAAGATATATTGGGTTATCACCTCTCTACCTGTCTACACGAATAGAAAACTTTTTTGTATTATTTGTACTGAGGGGATAAAAATGGAGAGAGATTGGGAGTTTGTAGAGTGGGGTTCTATATGGTTCCTTACCTGGGGGGTGGAGATGGAGTAGGGATAAGCAACAATGATACCCTTAGAGTTTGTACATCTCTATGAGGAGTGTGGAACAGCTGATCATGGCTCTTGTGTCTCCCAGGGCACAGATTCCATCAAAATGGAAAATGGGCAGAGCACAGCAGCAAAGCTGGGGCTGCCACCCCTCACACCTGAGCAGCAGGAGGCCCTCCAAAAGGTGAGCAATCCTTTCCTTCCCTTCTCTGGTCCAGAAATGGTTCCTTGTATAACTTAACAAAATCCTGTAGGCCCATTGTATAGGCCAGCTTTGAATTTTGATCCCTTTCCCTTACTCTTGGCCTCCTTGAGGAGCTGGCTATTCAGGCTCCTACAGGCACTAGGTAGAAGTCAGACCTCAGGGGGCTTTGGATTGGTAGAGACTTGACAAGAGCTGAGATGTTAGGTCTCTTACCCAGCCAAATTGTGAAGGAGCTGGTGTTGGTCCACAAAACTGGAAGGTATGGCCACTATTTCTCAAATGAGAGAGTTGAACGAGATGTCTTCTAGAGACCTTCTCCAGCTTTGGTGTCTATACCTAGAATTATATAGCCCTGTGTTGGCAAACCTGTGGCATATGTACTGAAAGGGGGCTGCTCTCTTTCTCCTTTCCACATGTTCCTGAAGACAACACTCACATCACCCTCCCTTTACCCAGCAGCCCCATGGGAGTACTTCCTCCCTCCCCTGTCTGGGATAAGGCAGGGGCTCATTTGCAGTGTTGAGGGGTGCAATTGGGCACTGGGTCTCTAAAAGGTTTGTCATCACTGCTATAGCCCCAGTTCCCTTATATTTTATCTTGTGTAGATTGTGTGGAGAAAAGCTTTAAAAAAAGGAATTCTTAACCTTTTTTTGTGTTATGGATTGTCTCCTTTGGCAAAAAACCTTTTCAAGAAAATCTTTTTTAAATGCATGTAGTAAATAGGACTAAAGGAAAATTATTATGCTGAAATATAGCTATCAACATATTAAAAAAAAAACTCCAAAGTTCATGGACCCTAGGTTAAAAACCCTGCTTTTAGGATATAGGCAGACCAGGATGAGATCCAACTGGGAAAAGGGGCCTCCCATTCCAGACCCTTTGGGTAACTCTTTTCACTAGTGTTACTTTCACTCCTGAGTTATTAGCTATCAGGTACCTGAATTTTCATGTCCAATTCTGGGGAGGGATATAAGTGCACTCACCTGGACCCTGATCTGTTACAACTATACTATCTTGCTTCTCTGATAGGCCAAGAAGTACGCTATGGAGCAGAGCATCAAGAGTGTGTTGGTGAAGCAAACCATCGCCCACCAGCAGCAGCAGCTCACCAACCTCCAGGTGAGATACCGTCCTTCTTGTGCTTTACCTCCCTTCCCTACCCTTAGGATCCCAGGTCCCAGGGAGCCATGGCAGCTGGCTGGCCCCCAGGCCCCAGGCCTCTCACTGCTGTTTCTCCAGTAAATGCCAAGTGTGCTGTGAAAAGTGCCCCTACCACCCAGATTGGGAAGGGAAGCTGCTGCTGCCTCCTCCTCTTCCTCTTCCTCCTGTCCCCTTCCTTCTGGTTCCTGAGTAGTTTTACAAACTGGCTTAGCCTCGATTCCTGGGGCTCCAGAGATCCCTGAGCCTTCCCAGGGATTGATTCATCTCCACTTTTCCCAGTCCAATGGACTTTCTCTTCCCTGGTATTTTCTCCTTTTGACCCTCCTTTCTCCTTGTTCTCCTTTTCTTTTTCCCATTGGCTCTGCCCTGTGTTGTTTGAGCCCATAGAACCCTTGTTCTTTTCCGTCACTCAGGGCTCCCACTCGCCTCCTTTCTCTGTCCCCATCTGCTGCCATCCCATCTTCAGTGCTCACTGCTCTTCCCTTCCCTCCCCTTTGCCTATCCTGGGCTGTCTGCATGGCCCACAGGCAACGTGGTGTGTCTAGTGGCTCTCATTGTCCACAAGCCTTGGGCTGAAAGGTCCCGTAATCTAGCTGTGCCCCTCAGCCTGCCTGCACCCCGCTCCCCCTCCCCCAGGGTAGGGTTGTCTGGGCTTGGCCTCTCCCCAAAGGTTTTCCTTCTCCCTGGGATGGGAACTTCCAGTTTGAATTGTGGGGCCAAGACACATGCCTAGGAGAGGCAGATCTGCTCTGCTCTGCGGTGGCTGGTGTGGTGGCTGTGATGTCTGTATGAGGGGCTCCTTCTAATGCCAGGGGTGAGGCAAAGGCTGTGATGGCCTGAGGTCCATCGTGCCTTGAGCCCCTGCCTCCTTCCTCTCTCCATCCCTTTCTCCATCCATCCCTTCCTCCCTCTCTCCCTCCCTTCCCTGCTGGGAGAGGCTACTGCTCCCTCCACTGCAGCTCCCTACCTCCCTCCTGCCCTGGCTGGGCAGGCTTGGAGAATTGGCACATTGGGCCCGGCCAGCCCGGGGCTCTGGAGGCCCCGAGGGGGCAGGCGGTGCAGGCGGTCGGTCGGTCGGCGGTGAGGGGAAGGAAGGCAGGCCCTTCCAGCAGGCAGGGTCTCCGTGCCGCTGTCTGCGTGAGTTGTTGACAATAGCGGGAGAATGCTCAGCTCCAACAGACTGAACTCTGTCTTTACTGTCTTTCAGATGGCAGCAGTGACAATGGGCTTTGGAGATCCTCTCTCACCTTTGCAATCGGTCAATAGAAATACTCACTTCTTCTGGGGCACATTTCCTTAGTCAGGGCCTAGAGGGGGGCAGTGAGGCCCGCGTGGTGGGGACCATGCTCCCCCAGCCCGCCAGCTCTGGACGAGCCGAGCAGAGAGCCGGGCGGGGCCGGGCCCGGGCAGCAGCTGGCCAGCTGTTTGGGAGCACACCCCCCCGGGACATTGGGGGACAGCCGTTTCCCTAGGGATGCTCCGTTCTGAGGGCCCGCCTTAAAAGTAACCGGCCAGGTAACTCCGGAGGGGCAGCAGCCGCCTGGGAGGGCAGCAGCCAGCCACGCACGCACTTGGGGCCGCAGAGGGCAGGCTCCCTGCACAACTACGCTCCCTCCCGGCTGGCCTGTCTCTTGGGCCGTGGTTGGGCTTCTGGTGAGAGAGGGGGGACCCCATGGCATCATGTTAAGTCCTGGGTGGGAGGGAGGAGGGGAGGGAATTCTATAAGGATCCCAGGGCTGGGGGAGGTGGGTGGAGGTAAGGGAGTGATAAAGTTATTGGAGGATGGACCTTGGGCTTTGTGGGCTGCCATTCATGGGTTGTCATGAACAGGGAGTTGCCTAGCCACCAGAGGAGTCCACCACTGGACCCAGGAGCAGCCCCTCTTTGGGGTTTGCCCAAGAAGTGGAAAGCCTTTCCTGTCCCTTAGGAGATAAGAATTTATATAAGGAGGGCAGCTTTTCCACCAGCCATTCCCATCACCCTTCCTCTTTCCTCCATTCCCCCCACCACCACCACCACCCCTCCCCAGCCTCAGTATGAAATTGGGGCAAAGCCCTGGGCTGGGGGGAGCTTCAGAGAGAGACAGAGGAGAAATAGAGTCCTCACCATCAGGATGTCCCTATTCTAAGAAGGAAATAGCTCCTGGTCACGTGCAAAGGGGAAGAGCCTCTAGTTTGAGCTCTGTGGCTCTTACCCTTAGGGAGCCCACCTGGTCTGAGGGAACATTGTCCCCGGTCTGGTAGGGAAAGGACAGCCCCCTGGTTTGATTGGTGTTAATGCTCTCTTGCAGAGCTCCTGAGCCCAGAAGGAGAGACTGTCCTTGCTTTGATGGTGATAAGAGAGGGCCTCACTGCATTTTGATAAGAGAACTTGACCCAGCTCTCAGGCAACCTCTGCTGAGGGAGATGTGGCCCCTGCCTTCAGGAAGGCCCTGCTTTAAGGTGGAAAAGAGACCTCAAATTGATAGAGAGGGTCCTTGTCTTTAGGGAGGAAGGTAGAGCTACAACCTTCAAGGTGTCTCCCCTCTGAGGAAATAGAGAGCTTGCAAGGCAAGCTGACCTGATGGGGGGAAGAGTCGTGGTCCCTGCCGCCTGATTATGCCCTTGCCCTGGAAGGAGAGGGGGCATCCCAGGTTGATGAGAAATAAACTCTGCCCTTGAAGACTCCCCTCCAACCTGAGGGAGTGAGACAGGGCTCTGTTCTTAGGAAGCCATTGGTCAGAATGAAAAGTTCGTCCCCTTGGAGAACCCTCAGTTTGAGGTGGGGAAGATAACTCCATTTTAAGGGAGGAGGCATAAGACCTGTCTGGGGAGAGTCAGGCCCCCCGATTTGGAGAATTTACGTTTAGTATCTAAACAATTCTCTTAGTCACTTTTTCATAATGACTTCTAGGCCTGGGGTTGCCTCTTTCCTGTTTTTGTCATTCTTCCCCCTCTCACCCCAAGAACCAAGAACCACTATGGTCTTGTCTCAAGCCCTGTTCCTTTGGGGTCAATGGGTCAAGTGCCAAGACTTGAAAGTGAGGGGCGAACTTAAGGATTGACTTGTCTGAATTATTTGTGGCTTTTCCAACTCTCCTGTTCTTCCCAAGGTGGCCCTCCTCAGTCAGGAAAGGGCTAGCTCCAGCATTGAGCCCCAAGTCAGGGGTAAGGGGGAGAGGGAGGGTCTCCTTTTCATGTGCTTGGAGCTGTTCTTTAAGGAGGACAGCCTGCTTCCCTGCCTTCTCTCCCCCCCCCCCCTTTTCTGGTGTACCCTGAGCCCACTGAGAGAGGCCTGAGCACAGCTGGTTCTCTCCAGTCCTTTCCCAAGAGCAGCACTCTGCCTGGTGCCTAGACTGCTGATTTGGGGAATGAGGGTGGAAGTAGAAGAGACATTGTAATATCTCAGAGCATGGTATGGGTGAGTCTATGATGCCCCCCCAAACGAGGGGGACATTTCACCCACAGGATCGGTGAGAGCCCCAGCCTTATCCTGGGAACAAGGCCTTTCCTCTCCTCTGCTATGGCCAAGATCTTATCTGTCTGTCGATCTCCTTCGCCCCACAGCTGCTGGAAGGAAGCCCACCGCTCTCACTTTGTGAGGCTCTTACCCATAGAGAAAACCCACTAGAGTAGGGGTTAGGATGCCAACTCCTGTCTCTTCCTCACCAAAGGAATCTCCCAAACGTCTTACTACTGTTGATGCAGGCAGTTGCTCCATATTCATTCTGGGTCATTAAAGGGTGAGGTGAGGAGCTGGCCTATTGGGATTGCATTTGCCCTCCCTGCTCCCCCCTAGCAAGGACTGATTCTACTTCATGGGGCCTGTGCAGGTATGGGTTTTGGCATCTATGTGGTTTATTCTGTGGAGGTGGAATCCAAACCCCTTGGCCAGCCCCCACCCCCCACCCCATCCCCTGGATGCCATAGCCATAGAGTCTTTGGACAGGACAAAGCATAGCTGAGAGAAAGCTATTTGGGCTCTCTTACCTTGTTCCCTCTGTCCTCTCTTGTGGACCTTCCCAAGGGGACCTGCTACTAGAAGTGTGTTGGCTAGTGCCAGGACCAGCTCCAGGTTTCTGCTTTGAGCTCCCCTTAGCACCTTCCCAGCCCCTGTTCCTGGGTGCTGCTCTCTTTTAAGCCTGGTGGGTATACTGAGCCTGGAGGAGGGGAGAGCCAAGAGAGTTGGGCCTATAGTTTGTTGAATTTACAGCTCAGCCTGTAGGACCCCAAGTTCTGGATTAGGCCCTTGGGGCTCTGGATTCTCCCTTTTAATCCCTAGACTGGAATTGTGCGGCTTTTAGAGGCAGCCTCCCAAGGTGGGAGTGCTGCATAGAGGGGATCTCCCAGCCTGAGGGTAATGGGGCTCTCTCCACCAGGCCTGGAGTCTAGGGCTCCTGGGACTGCTCTACACATAGAATTCAAACACCTCCAAATCATCTGACTCCTGGCTATGGCCCCAGCATTGGCTGCCTGTTGCCTATGTTCTGGGCAATCAGGCCTGACCTTGGGGCAGGGAGGGAGGAGTGAAGGGGAATAGGGTTTCGGGGAGGGAGGAGGGAGAGCCAGGTTGGGTTGGGGCTTTTGTTGAATTCTCCCTACCCTGAATAGCCTGGTTTCCTTTAGGCCTGGCTTCATTTCTTTGAGCCAGACATGGGGCAGTCCTTTTCTACTGAATTCCTCATAAACATGGGCAGGAAGTAGGGAATGGGGGAAAGGTATGGACATCCCAGGCCTGGCCACCTGAGGCAGCCATTGCAGAGGTGACTGGTCAGCATCAGTTGTGTGACTGGGAGCTGGCCTTTGTGGGAACTAGCAGGGGGGAGGATGGGATTGGGGGCCTGCCTGCCCGCCTGCCAGCCTGCTGCCACCTTGCCCTGCACAGCCTGGCCAGAGCCTGCCCCTGCTGCTGTGTGTGTGTGCAGGGTGAGCTGTCTCCCACAGCTCTGAGAAAGGGTGCTGGGCTGGGGCTGGGGATTGGGGAGAAAATTTTCCTGGCTCCCTCCCTCTTCCCCCATGCTCATGGGTCAGTGGTTCTTTCTCTTTCTCTCTCCTCTAGATGGCAGCTCAGAGGCAGAGGGCACTGGCAATCATGTGTCGGGTGTATGTGGGCTCCATCTACTATGAGTTGGGAGAAGATACCATCCGCCAGGCCTTCGCCCCCTTCGGTCCTATCAAGAGCATAGACATGTCCTGGGACTCAGTCACTATGAAACACAAGGTGGGCCTGAGCCTCCTCCAGTTACCTTCCCTTCTTTCCTAGTCCTGGGTGGGTTAAGAAGGAGGCTTTGCCTCTGGGGGTTGCTAAGTATAAGCAGGTCCAGGGCTCCCCATCCCCTGTAACCTGAGTTTTCCCCTGCATTAGGGTTTTGCCTTTGTGGAATATGAAGTGCCAGAAGCAGCCCAGCTGGCCTTGGAGCAGATGAACTCAGTGATGCTAGGAGGAAGGAATATTAAGGTAAGGAGCTTCGGGGAAGTGTTCTGCCCCTTAGTATGGGGTAATCAGGACCAGGAGGTAGGTGAAGAAGGGAGGCTCACAGGAGCAGAGACCAGAATAAAACCAAAAGCTCACTGCATAGTATTTATTGGGAGTGGAGGATTGAAGGGAATGGACAGGGTGAATGCTTCACTGGAAAGGCCTAATGACAGAAACCCCTTCTTTGCTGGTATTGGGGATCCCATTCTGGATTTATGTGGCCATGATCCTTGGTCTTTCATACTGACATGAAATCTCATGAGGATTTACTATTACAACCACAGCTTTATTTCTATGAAATATCTTGGGAGCATTTTCAAAGGCCATTAAGTGCAGGCATGTGAAGCAGACTGTTCCTCAATTCACAGGGGAACCAGGTTAAGAGATACCTAAAGAATGGCAGGGCAGAGTGCCTTGGACCTAGGCTTGACCTAGCTGCCACTTGGATAGTCCTTACCCCCTTGGCTGCTCTGAGAGAAGATTTAACCATGGGGTCTCTGAGGACAAAGACCTGCCTTTCCTGAATCATAGTTCCAGGCTGGTTGTTGGTCAGGAAATGCATTAGTTAGTGTGGCCTGCTTGGCCTGTCTGTACTTTTGAGTGGTCTGCCTAACTTTTACCCATTTATGCCACCCACTCTCAGGTGGGTAGGCCCAGTAACATCGGACAGGCCCAGCCCATCATTGACCAGCTGGCTGAAGAAGCCAGAGCCTTTAACCGCATCTATGTGGCCTCAGTACACCAGGACCTATCAGATGATGACATCAAGAGTGTGTTTGAGGCATTCGGCAAGATCAAGTCATGTACTTTGGCTCGGGACCCAACCACAGGGAAACACAAGGGCTATGGCTTCATAGGTGAGCCCAGGGAAGAGTAAGGGAGGGGAGAAGGGCCATCAACAAGGCTCTGACTCAAGGGAAATCTGGAGGAAGGGGCCATGGATGAACTTCCACATCTCTTAACTCTTTTCTCTATCCTTGCAGAATATGAAAAGGCCCAATCATCCCAGGATGCTGTGTCATCCATGAATCTCTTTGACCTGGGGGGCCAATACCTTCGAGTAGGCAAGGCAGTCACACCACCTATGCCCCTGCTTACACCTGCCACTCCTGGTGGTCTCCCACCTGCAGCTGCTGTAGCAGCTGCTGCTGCCACAGCCAAGATCACTGCCCAGGTGAGAGCCATGTCAACAGAGTTAAAACAGAGAGAGATGGGGAGTTGAGTTGTACATGTGTATGTATATATAGTTTTTTAAGTCTCTCATTATTGGGATGGCCAAGTGATGGCTTTGAAGTTGGGGAAAGGAGGTGAGGTTTGCTGCTGGTCTTAGGCTAGAGAAGAAACATGGGGTGGTTGGTTGGTCATCAGTTGTGGAAAATCTTGGCTTGAGTTTTTGCTGTTGTGTTGTAGGAAGCAGTGGCTGGTGCAGCTGTACTGGGCACTCTGGCCACACCTGGGCTAGTGTCACCAGCACTGACTCTGGCCCAGCCCCTAGGAGCTCTGCCACAAGCTGTCATGGCAGCCCAGGCCCCTGGAGTCATCACAGGTAAGCACTGCAGCCACCCATGCCAGTCTGTTGCAAGATCCCCCTTGTCCTTGTCCTTTCTGAACTTGAATGACTTCTTTCTCTACCCAGCTTTGTTGTTTTTCATAGATTTTTCCTCTATCATTATTCCTGTCCAATGTCACCACTGTTTCCCCTGTTAGGACTTGAGCAAATAGCTATGGGAAATAATGTGGGGTGGCTGGGTGATGAAGGAAGTGGGGAGAAGATTACTTCAGCTGATAATCCATAGTTAATGTTGTTGTGTGACAGGTGTGACCCCTGCAAGACCTCCCATCCCTGTCACCATTCCTTCTGTGGGGGTGGTGAACCCCATTCTGGCTAGCCCTCCAACATTAGGCCTCTTGGAGCCTAAGAAGGAGAAGGAAGAGGAGGAACTGTTCCCTGAATCAGAGCGGCCAGAGATGCTGAGTGAGCAGGAGCACATGAGCATTTCAGGCAGTAGTGCCCGCCACATGGTCATGCAGAAGCTGCTGCGGAAACAGGAGGTATATGGAACCCCCAGAGCTCATCCTTGCCTACTCGCCTATCCCATCCCATTCCCATCACTCTAGTTGTGTATGTCTCCCAAATCTATGTCCTATGTTCCTAGGGTAGATCTCCATCTCCAAGGATCCTTGCTCTGATTTTGAATAACTCCAGACATAACAATTCCTAGGAACTTCCTAGTGTGATATCTTTGGGTTTCATTTACTATTCCTTTGAATTCCCCTTAACTTTATGGGAGAAGGGATGGAAAGGAAGGTATAAACGTTGTTGCCAGAGTGGAGGGGGCAGCATGAAGATTTGGACTAACCCCCAGTATCAGGTGAGACAGCCATCAGAGCAGGAGAGAAACCCTTTCCAACTGCACCTCTGAAATAGAGGGCACCTTGTCTCAATACTCACATCCCCTTCTTCCCTCCAGTCCACAGTGATGGTTCTACGCAACATGGTGGATCCCAAAGACATTGATGATGATCTAGAGGGGGAAGTGACAGAAGAATGTGGCAAGTTTGGGGCTGTCAACCGTGTCATCATCTATCAAGAGAAGCAGGGTGAAGAAGAGGACGCTGAAATTATAGTCAAGATCTTTGTGGAGTTCTCCATGGCCTCAGAGACACACAAGGCTATCCAGGCTCTCAATGGGCGTTGGTTTGCTGGCAGAAAGGTGGTGGCTGAGGTCTATGACCAAGAGCGCTTTGACAATAGCGACTTGTCTGCGTGACCTCGGCCCTTCTCCTCCCCAACCTCTCACAGACTTGAATCTTACTCTTCTTTTCTCTCCCCTCCAGTTTGTGTAGAAAGATATGGCGCTCTCCCTGGGAGGCTGAATTCAGCCCCTGCCTGGCCTTTTTGTGTAGTTTGGATAAAAGTACGGATGCTGCTGGCCCCCTGTACACACTGTGTGTGAGATCATATGCTTGCCGGCTCTCCCCAACTCTCCATGGACTTTGATCTTCCAGGGCCGCCTCCTAGGCTTTGGCAAGAGTTTTCTGGCCCTTGTGGTGCTTTGAGGGGCCATTTAGCCTCACCCTTCTTGTCAATTTTTTCAGTTCAAGTGTTTGCTCTGTGCTAGGCTGTATTCGGGGAAAACAGGAGAAGATATGGTCTTCCCCTCAAGGACCTCATGGCTGGGTAAAAAATGCACACACAATGAAACAGAATGATGCAAGTAGTCTCTCCCCTCTGTTTTCTACAGAAAGATAAGGGACTGTCCCTTTGTGGCTGGGCCAGCCCTATCAGGCCTGTGGTTTAAATAAAAAAATGAGGGTCATACAGATCTGATGTGGGCAACAGTTCTGGTCATACATTTCAAAGGAAAGTTCTGCAGAAGAAGATTCAGGTCACATGAAGTCAAGGTGGATTTGGTTACTGGGGAATGGGAGCAGCATTTTAAGGGTAGAAACAGGACAAGTAGAGAAAAGGGAGAATGTTGATGAGTTGTCTCTGAAAGAAGGGCAAAATTCCATAGAGAAATTGGCTTCAAGAAAGCACATTTCCTTGTTCATTGCCTACCACAAAGAACTCCTTGCCTTATCTAGATCATTAAGGGAAAAGGAAGAATCAAGGAAGATTAGGTGGGAGAAAAAAGGTTTAGACTCATATTCCCTTAAGAATTGTTGTTGTATCTGCCTTCACCCTTCCTTTCTTCCTCTTCTCCCTTTAGTTTTTTTACCTTCTCTCTTTTCCATTTGTCAGGCCCTTCAGTAGGGACCTTGTCCTTGTATAGGATGGGCTCTTCCCTCTGTGGTTTTATTTTTTTCTCCACTCCCTTGTTAACTGATTTGAAAGCAGGAGCACTGATGTGGATCCTCAAATGAGCTTCATATTATGATTCTACTTAGGGTTCACCCAAACTTTTGAATCAGTCTGCAAGTAATTAATGAGTATCTACTATGAAAAGGACATCCTCCTATGGGCTCTGGGATTAAAAGCATAGGCATACCCTGAAAAATATTGCCCTTCCTATCATTGCTCAGTAGCATCATTCTGGGGGCAAATAATTGGCTTTAAGGAAGGCTTCTGTCACATAGTTCTACCAGTTACTCAGTAGATTTCCTATGCACCTAATTGCCTCTATTAAAGTTGTGTTTTTATAGAACCAGTTAACAATGGTGACATGGGGTTTGCCACATTCCCACCCTTAAGGAGACAACAGTTAGTTGTAATAATATGTCCATACATGAAAAGTTAAGTAATGTGCTCTCATTGTTGTTGCCTTACATTATTTAACTTTGCTTCCTTTTGGAAAGCATTTCTCCTCTCAACAAACCTGTTGTCCCTTCTACCTCAATTTTTCTAGATATAAAGTAAATGCCATCAGAGAAATGCATGCCCATTTTAAAAAAAAATTATGGGCTATCTGTCAATAATAGGCAAGAGTGAAGGACAAGACTAAGGGACAGCTCGTGTGTTCTGGTTTTCTCCAAAATTATGAACTTCAGGAAGGCACTCAGCACATTAAATGAATCATCTGTGGTGAATTTATAAGAGGGAATGGATAGAGTGAGATCTGCCTTTATTGACAGTCATTGGAGAATTGAAGTTAAGCAGGAATGTAGTAGCCAAAGAAACACATTTGTATTACAGTGTTAGAAGTGATTACACTGTTCAAAGTCGTCTAGTAGGTAAAATGATCATATAGCAAGGAAAAGATTCCTGTTAAGGTGTGGATTGGACTAAATGATCTTAAGAGGTTTCTTTCCAACTCTGCAAAGAATGTCCCTTCTGTAAAGACTTCTGTGTATCCCAGGAAGTAATTCAGCCTTTGTTTAAAGACTCCATGTGAAGAAACTCATTCTCCTTTCTCCCCTCCTTTCTGGCTTCTCCTGGCCAAGTGTTCTTTTCATCAATCCTTCAGATTCTTCACCATTTTTGTTGTCCTCTGGACATTCTCCAGCTTATGAAGGGGTTTTTATGATGCATCTGGAACCAAAAATGATTCCAGATGTGGTCTGACCAAGGCATAGAAGAGGACAATTTATTCCCCACCATCTTAGTAATTGCAGTCCTAATATTGTTAGGGGTTCTTTCAGTTGTCCTAACAAAATTGTTAATTCAATTTGAGTGACAGTCTCCTGTAAATCCTGGACCTTTTTCCAGATGTACTGCCTTTTACAGTACTAGCCTATCAAGATTTATTTTGGCTTTTTCCCTTATTCATAATCCAGTGCATTAACTATCCCTTTTAATCTTGTTAAAATTGCAAAGCATGGTACAGGGGAAAGAGTTCTGGATTTGGACCTAGATTTAAAATTGGTTCTGTTATATGCTATCAATATAATTTTAGGCAAATTACTTCCTAACCTTGAGGGAACTGGCAGAAGATAACTATGGAGAGCTGTTTACCAATCTCTTAGGATGTTAAAGTAGTTTGGAAACCACCTAACTCTTGCATAGTAGTCTTCTAGTGCATCCTTCTGCTGTCTAGTCAGTAGGTCTCTTGTCTATATGTAAAATGAGAACCAGCTAAATGCTTTGTGGAAATCTATGTAAACTGTAGCTACTGCAGATCCCTATTGAGTTTAGTAACTAAAGGGAACATGAGGCTAATTTGATATGATTTGTTGACAAACCTATGAACAATCTAGTACATTCCAGAATTTTTCAGGGAATTGTTGAAAACCTTTTTTTTTTTTAAATGGGACAAGGTATGACCTCCAGACTTTCACATCCTACCTGTTTTCCATGATCTTAAAAGATCTCAGCCGCCCCATGTCCCATTACCTTAGGATGGAGATCTGGAACTGATTTCATCAAAATTCCCCATAGTATTACCTGTCTTTTCCAGTCCAATAATTTTTTCCGGAAGAAGCAAAATAAGTACTGCCTTCCCTTTGTCCATTGTCTTTGTCCCTTTACCAATTTGAGCTTCATATTTTTTCCCAATATAGCTGCTTTTTAAAAATCCTTTTTGTTGTCCTTGGTCTGTCTCCCACTCTGAAACAAGTACTGCTAAAGCTGAGAGCACTACAGTAACCTATTAGTACGTCCTTTTCCATCAGGAACTACAACTCCCATAATGCTTGACGTCCTAGTCACTACTTGGGTTGGCTGGAAAGCACAGACTACATTTCCCTGCATGCAATACGTGGGAAGGGTTTTCGGGGACTCGGTAGTGTAAGCAGGGGGTGGGATATGCGTTCTTAAGGAGCCAATGCAAGCGCGGCCGCACGGTCTTCTGGGAACTGCAGTCTTCCACTGGTTTGGGGACTGGGGCGGCGGGGGAGGGACTGGCCTTCCCGGCAGGCGGCGCGGCGAGCAGGCGGTTGGGCAGCCGGTGGCGGTTCCGGCGGCGGTGAAGACGGACGGAGGGAGGGACGCACGGACGGACGGACGGACGGACGGCTGGAACCGGAGCCGAGACCGAGACTTAGACTGAGGCACTGTTGGGGCTACGAGGATAACGTGGAGCCGAGAGGAGGCGGGATGTGGGAGCTGAGCCTCAGCGCCTGAGCGCCCAGCCGGGGCCGCGCCCCCCGCCCCAGGCCTCTTCCCCACCCATTTCCCAGGCCTCGCTGAGCGGAGCGGGCCGGTGAGGAGACGCCCCCGCCCCGCCCTCCTGGGGAGCCCCCCTCGGAGACGTTGCCCCGCCCCTCCCGGGAGCCCCTTCCCCCAGCTGTTCACCTACGCTTCTCCTGTGTTCCGGAGTCTTCCTTTACCCCGGTCTTCACCCAAATCTTCCACTCTCCCGAGGTATCCCCGAGACTGATAGAGAGCCCCAGTCCTCCTCCCGGCTCTCTGTAGAGGCTCGCTCTCTCCCTTGTCTCCTCAAAGACCTGCCCCTTTGTCCTAGACTGAGGTCTCATTCCCTTTACACATTCACTCCACCCCTAGGCTCCTCAGATACACCCCCTCCCCGCTGCCTTTCCCTGGAGAATTGGGAAATCCTTTTTAACAATCCTCACGGACTTGCCCTCTCCTTCCCTAGGATATTCTCAGAGGCTCATCCTATATCTCAGAAACCTGCCTCTTCACTTTTCACAGGCTTTCCTTCCCCCTCCCACCTTCCCTCAAGGGAATCTCTTCAAAGACTCCTTTTCTCCATAGGGATTCCTTTTTACTATATTGGCTTTTTTCGAAGATTTTCCCCCCAAAACACTTCAATTAGGGATATTTCCTCTTTTCTGACAAAGACAATTTTCTCTTCCATCCATTTCTTCAGTAGGAATCCTTAAGATATCTTGTTCAGTCAGCTTTAAAAAGGGACCCCTCCCTTTTAGAGTTTTCACTCCAAAAATCTAACACCTTTTCTCATTTTTTACCCCCTTTAGTTTGGGAATTTTCTAAGAGACCCTATTTGTATCTATTATAGGGATCCTTCTCATCTTCTTTAGAGCCTAACCCTTCCCAGAGACTTTTAGGCCTACCCTCTTGGGATACAATAACCCTTCCTTTTCTTGAGAATCTTCTTCAGAGATCATTCCTTCACAATTCATTTCTTTCCAACCACTTATTAGGTGCTTTTAAGGGAACTCTTAAACTCCTACCAGGGGTTTTTTTACCCCAGGCCCTTCCTCTAGCTCTAGTAAGAGGGTCCAGCTCCCAGCCGGCTCAGGCCTGGCCCCCACCTTCCCTCCCGCATGCAGCCCCGAACTCCCTCGAAGCCCCCTGCCTCCCAGTCCCTCCTCAGAGGCTGCCCAGGGCCCTTGTGCCCAAGGCAGTGCCATCGCCAGACCTTGCTGATCCTGGCCTGGCCTCATCTTCCTGCTCCCCGATAAGAGAGGCCAGGGGCTCCTGCCTGTTGCCCCCAGCTCCTACTCTGTGCCTCTCTCCTGATGCCTCCTACCCAGAACTGCTTGGCTTTGGATCCTGTAATCCTCCTCTAGGGGACCCTTGGCCTAAATCTCTTTGACCTTGTCTTGCCTGCCGGAGCCCCCTGCTCTTTGCCCTTCACTCCATCCTGGAGGAGGGGAACCTTCCTGAAGCACCATGCTGAAGTGCATCCCCTTGTGGCGGTGTAACCGGCATGTGGAGTCAGTGGACAAGCGGCACTGCTCACTACAGGCTGTTCCAGAAGAGATCTATCGTTACAGCCGCAGCCTGGAAGAACTGCTGCTTGATGCCAACCAGCTGAGGGAGCTACCTAAGGTAAGAGGTTAGAATAGGCATTCCAAGAGGCACAGCATTATGAGCCCATTGGGCCCTGTTCCTCCTACCCTTTCCACTAGTATATATGTGGGATGGATAGCTAGTTGTCTGCTTTTTCATGGTATGTTAGGCATACCCTGTAGGACACTGAAAAAGGTGTCTTTTATTGCCACTAGGAAGCTTTAGAAATAGGCACCATTTTCTCTTAGTACAAGGGGCAAGGGATAACCCAAACATGATGGGCAAGAGTTGTGTTGCTGCAGACAGCTTTCCCATATCCCATGAGAGTCATGTATCTTGGCTGGAGGGGTTCCACTGGTTCTGAGTTCTGCTATCAGGATGCTAGTGTTGCATTTTATGAGTGGGTCCTGCCTAATTAATGGATTGGATATATTGCCTTTCCTTTCAGTTGGGGGTGGGGCTTTCTAGGGGAGGGAGGGAGGAGAGAAGTAGGGCCTCCCTGGGCAACCAAAGGGTGACTATTAATTGGGAATTCTGAGGAGGAACTATACTGGGAACTTCTGAGAGACTCCCACATCTGGTTGTCTGGGCATCTTATCTGACACCAACATCATGTGTCTGTTGTCAGTTATCTACATTTCATCTGGGGAGGAGCCCTTGAACTCCATCCTCACTTTTACTCAACCGAGGATCCCCCTAGGTTGAACTTTAGGCTGGAAGAAAGTATGGGATCTTCTCCTCTGATCTCTGAGGTGCCTGTGGAAGACCGTGAGAGGAGAGATGTCTCCTTGTCCTAGGTGTTAGAGGAACTTGAGTCTGAGGAAGCCCTACTGAACCAGCCCAGCCAAGTCCAACTGGTTCCTGCTCCACCTGAGCTCCTTCCCTTCCCCCTTCTTCTGGCTACCTGCTGCTGAGAAGGCACCAGGTGGCACCTGTCACCAGGCAGTCACTGCCCATCTCTCTGGGAGGGGAGAAAAGGGGAGGGGAGAGAGGGAACTGAGATGTGAAACCTGAGCAGAAGGCAAGCTAGGAAAGGCTGTGATTGTCCTAAGCAAATCTTCTGTTCAGTCTGATTAAGAGATGCTTTTAATTTGCTTGCATCTAGGGAGGCCCTGAGTCTACTCCAAGTTCCTCCCCTCCTTCCTGGGCTCTCTGGGTTTCTGTCCCTGGGGCAGGGAAGCCGCATGTAGCCTGTCCAGGCAGGACAGGGGCTGGGCCCTTGGGAGTTTGGCCTGGCTCTCTTTCCTTCCTTCCTTCCCTTCCCCCAATGCAGTACCCAATCTTTTCCCCAATACTCCTATAACTGTTCTAGTCTGTCTCCAACTGTTTTTTTTTCTTTTGTTTCTCCCCCTCTCCCCTTGGTTGTCACTGCCTAGTACCTTTCCTGGCTGGCTGCCTTGCCTTAGCTCTCATGTTTTTCTTCTAGCTCTTGCATGCTTACTTTATTGTGCCCAGATGTTCCTTCTCATTTACATTGTCCACATCCACAACCTCTCCCTGTGCACCCCTGATCTCAGTGCCTACCCAGGCTCCCATTGCAAGAGTTTGGTTCCCTTTTTCCTACTTAGAACCTTTGTTGGGCCTTTGTGTACTAGAGGTGTGGGTGGGAGCTGTTGTGCTAATAGCTTTGGGGGGAGGGTGTAGTGTTAGAGAAGCAGATTCCAAAAGGCTTTGAGATTCCTAAGTCTTGGTGTTAAATGGCCGGAAATCCGTGTGTTGTACATCACAATGGACAAACATCCAATTCCCTGGCAATCCATTTAGCTCCATACCTTTCCCATCTATGTAATTGGGGCCTGTATTCCCAAGATTATGTCTGTTATAGAAGTAATTGAAATGGAGAGGGAGAGCAAGAGATTGAGTAAGCTTATTGGTTTATTTCTAAGGTGGCATGGATTTTAGGGATGGGGCTTTTCAGAGCATGGGTTATTTGGGTGTTGGTGGGAAGTGGGTGTGTAGGATTCTTCTAGGGTTGCTTGTGACTTAGGAGGGCTTGAAAGGCTACTTTTGAGATGAACCTGTTCCCTTGACTTTTCTTTTAACCTCACAATCTTCTCAAGGCTTCCATTAAATACTCTTTTCCTTCACTTCCTAGCCTTTCTTCCGCTTGCTGAATCTTAGAAAATTGGGCCTAAGTGACAATGAGATTCAGAGGCTACCACCTGAGGTGGCCAACTTCATGCAGCTGGTGGAGCTTGATGTCTCCCGAAATGGTGAGAGGCCTTGGGCAGGGGACTTGGGAGTGGGAAGAGAGATGTATGTGGTAGGGATTACCCTGTGGGTGGACATGGAGAGGATGACTGAGAATGATAGGTAGAGATGAGAGGAACCTTCTACATTGTGTGTTTATTGATGGGAGAATTAATAAAATTTTGATCTGGGCTCCAGATTACTGAAGTGCACATTGCACAAGTGAATACCCCACATCAATGCAAAAGGTCTTCCTGGAGGAGATGTTAGTTCAGTAAATGTTAAAAGACAAAAGGGTTAGGGCTTATTAGACCACCAGGGCTAGAAAACTTCCAGATCCACAGCTGTCTGGTACTATGGGCTGATACAAATGGCTACTTTAGATACCTCAACCCTACCAACAAATTATCTGTAGGTATACATTTTTTTCATTATTGGACTTTTATAGTAGTGTTCTTTTTGCTCATCTGTTGCTACGTCTTTTGTGATTTTTAATTTTTCTCAGTTTCTTAATAAAAGTTTCTTTGGTAAATTTTAATTTTGTCTCAGAAACTGAGGAAATAGAATGGGAGTGGAAGGGGGGAGTAAGGGTTTTTATTTTTATTTTTTTAATTCTTTCCATATCTTGGTTAGTAAAGGGAAGCCAAGTCATTTTATTTTGGGAGTTGTAACTGCCATGCCAGATCTAATAGAGTTGGGAACAGGAGGGGCAGAGTCTGAGTCAGTTGTGGTCCCTGGATCCCTTCCCTGCCTGAACATTTCCTCTGATAGGAATGGCAGGAGGCTGTTTTGGGATGATAGCTTCAAATCTAACTATAGACACTAACTATAGGCACTAGCTGTGTGACCTTGGGCAAGTCACCCACTTTTTGCCTGTTTACTCACTGTAAGATGGCGATAATAAAAGCACCTAACTTCCAGGATTTTTGTGAGGATCAAATGAGATAGTAATTTGGGGGGGGGGGGGAGGGACAGGGTGTTTGTTTTTAAATTCTTACTTTCTTAGAATTGATACTGAGTATCAGTTCCAAGACAGAGGCAATTCCTATAAAAGGTAAGGGCTAAGCAGTTAGGGTTGAGTGACTTGCCCAGGGTCACATCTAGGAAGTGCCTGGGGCTGGATTTGAACCTAGGACTACAGCCCTGACTTTCAATCCATTGAACAACCTAGCTATACCATGAGATAGTAATTGTAAAATGCTTAGCATAGTACCTGGCACATAGTAAGTGCTATTTAAATTTTAGCTTTTATTAGCTATTAATATTTTGTTATGCAGACATTCCTGAGATACCTGAGAGTATCAAGTTTTGCAAAGCCCTGGAGATTGCAGACTTCAGTGGGAATCCCCTATCCAGGTAAAAGGACTAGAGAGAAGTGAGGCTTAAGATCTGCTGTGGTTCTTTGTGATTTCTGAGGGTCCTGTTCCTATGGGGCAGGGGTGGAATGGGAAGCTAAATATTCTCTAATCTGGTGATGGTGTATTTAAGGATCTGTCTCTCCCTCTAAAGGGTGTTGTCTGGAGATCTTTCCCTTTGATTCTCCTAACCTCTTTAGGCTCCCTGATGGCTTCACCCAGTTGCGTAGCTTAGCTCATCTTGCCTTGAATGATGTATCTCTGCAGGTGCTGCCAGGAGATGTGGGCAAGTAAGTGAATGGGGGGACCTGGGTATAGAATGGGGAATTGGATGATGGGATTTTTGGGGGAGGGGAATGGCACCTTAACTAAAGTAAGAACCACCTTCCATCTTCTATGCTTATTCCTATCTCTCTTCCAGTTTGGCTAACTTGGTGACTTTAGAGCTACGGGAGAACCTATTAAAGTCCCTTCCTACGTGAGTTTTAGCAGAACCCCCTATCCCATCCAAGTCTTCTTTCCTGCCTCCAGAGATTTCCTGACCTCCTAGGCTTTAAGACTTTAGTTATATATAACCTTGGTTCTTTAAGATGCATTTTGAGCTCTTCCTTTCCCTCTCTGGTCCCATATACTTATAGTGGTCCTCTGTAAAAATCTTTTTTTTTTTAACTCTTCTGTTTTAGAATTGATACCAAGTATCGGTTCCAAAGCAAAAAAAAAAAAATGATAAAGATTAGGCAATTGGGGGTAAAATGATTTGCCTGGAGTTACACAGCTAGGAAGTGCCTGGGTACAGATTTGAATCCAGGACCCACCTGTCTTTGGGCCTGGTGTTCTATCTACTGGAGAAGAGCCACCTAGCTGCTCTTCCCCCCCAAAACTCTTAACCTATTCTATCCTACACTCCTGGTCTCCTGCCTGCAGGTCCCTGTCCTTCCTTGTCAAACTGGAACAGTTGGATCTAGGTGGCAATGACTTGGAAGTGCTGGTAAGGGAAATTGACTGAGGCCTTGGGGACTGGAGGTGGTGGTTAAGGTGGGGATGTCTGGGAAGAAGCAAAGGAATTCCTTGTCTTTACTGATCCAGCCTTGCTTATCCTATTCTGTTATAGCCAGATACTCTGGGGGCTCTTCCTAACTTGCGAGAACTATGGCTGGACCGAAATCAGCTGTCTACACTGCCTCCGGTGAGCAAAAAGGGGACTGAAATCAGAAACTTGCTCCCTGACTTCACTTGTTGTTCAGCCTAGTCCCTGTCTTCCTTTGCTCAGCCTCCACCTACCTTTGATCCTCTACTTTTCCCCATCCTTTACCAGTTTTCTCTCACTTTTTTTCCCCCTTCCTTCTCAGTCTTTCCTATCTTTTCAAAATCATTTTATTCTCATGTCTCTACTTCTGTACTTTCCAACCTTTCCCCACCCCCACACTCCCACCCAGTTTTGGTCCTTCCTATTTCCCATTTTTCTCTCTTCTTGGCTTTCTTTCATTTCCTCTCATTTTCCCCTAGCTTCCTTCTAATCAACTTCTCTCAGCCTGTCCTCTGACCTCTATCCCCATACCCCTTCTCCTTTCCAGCTCTTTTTCAAGCGCTTCTCTTCCAATGTTCCTCAGTCTTCCATCCTTCCAAATATATCAGTACTTTTGGTTCTCTCTCTTAACATTTCTCTGCCTTTTCTAGGAGTTGGGGAACCTTCGGCGCTTGGTGTGCCTAGATGTGTCTGAGAACAAATTAGAGCAGCTGCCTGCTGAGGTCAGTGGGCTGACCCTGCTCACAGACCTGTTGCTCTCTCAGAACCTGTTGGAGAGGCTCCCAGATGGCATTGGTATGTGGGGTGTTCCATGGTCATTAACTTTTTGGTGGTGAGGAAAGGGTTAGGTAAGGGATGAGAGAAGAGGGATAAGAAATTATGTATCTTCTCTGTGCCAGATGCTCTACTAAGCATTTTACATATATTATCTCATTTGATCCTCACAACAATCCTGCAAGGAAGATGCTGTTATTATCTTCATTTTACAGGTAAGAAACTGAGACAAATAGAGGTTAAATGACTTGCCGAAAGTCACACAGCAGATGTCTGAGGCTGTGTTTGAATTCAGATCTTTCCAAACTTCAGACCCAGCACTCTATTCATTCTGCCATCAGCTGCTCCTGATAGGAAAATACCTTTCTTTCATTTATTCTCTATCCTTCTGTCCCCAGGCCAACTGAAACAGCTCTCTATTCTGAAGGTGGATCAGAATCGACTTTGTGAGGTTACTGAAGCCATTGGAGAGTGTGAGAACCTATCAGAGCTCATTCTCACTGAAAACATGCTGACGGTATGGGTCATAGAACCTGGACCTGGACCCGTCATGCCCACCTGATTCCACAGGCTTTTAAATCCAGTTTTGACCCTGGCTTGTCCATAATTCCCTACATTCCTTACCCTTGAGCCCACAGACCCTATCCTGGGCCAGTAACAATTTTTGTTTTTATCACTTCCAGTCTAACAGTCCATGATGTTTTAAACTCCACCACTGACTCTATAGCCTGAATAATCCCCCATGTTTATTATCCTTATCCCTGCTGTCCCAACCCCCATAACATTCTCCTTGGCCGCCTTGTCCTTCCCCTGTGTGTCTCTGGGGAAGTCCTTTGCACAGTTCCTGCCCTTTCACTTGGATCACCAGAAACCACCCATGAGACAGGGTTCCTATGGAAGAGGGCTTACCCTGTGATTCTACTCACAGGTTGGGCAGATGTATCATTGACCTCTTCATAATGATTGGAAGCCCTGAGTTCATGATTGTTCCCTGCCAGGCTCTTCCTCGATCCTTGGGGAAGCTAACCAAACTGACTAACCTGAATGTGGACCGAAACCGGTTAGGAACACTGCCTGCAGAGGTCGGTGGCTGTACCAGTCTGAATGTGCTTTCCCTTCGTGACAACCGCCTGGCCTCTCTACCCCCTGAATTGGCTGGCACCACTGAACTACATGTGCTGGATGTGGCAGGGAACCGGTAAGCAGACTGCCCCTTCCTTATTCTTAGTTCCCACCTCTGCCTCTTCCCCTTGCTTAATGGAGAACAGGAGAGGTGTTCAAGGAGGGGCCGTTGGCTCAGGGGAGCGAGGCCCCTCTCAGTAGACCCCATCCCCCCAGGCTGCAGAGTTTGCCCTTCGCCCTCACCCACCTCAACTTGAAGGCCCTGTGGCTGGCAGAGAACCAGGCTCAGCCCATGCTCAAGTTCCAAACAGAGGATGATCAGAAGACTGGGGAGAAGGTGCTCACCTGCTACCTGTTGCCCCAGCAGCCCTCACCTAGCCTTGGTAGGACATGATAGTATTCAGCTTTCCTTTTCACCCTAACCCCCATTTCTGGGCCCACACCACCTCACCACTCCCTGTGTTCCTACCTCACCTTCCCCAGAGTCCACCCTAACTCCACTCCTTTTTCTTCTCCGCCCCAATTTTTTGCCTTACCCCCAGGCCTCTGCCTCACCCCAACCCTCATGTTTTTCCCTCACTAGTCCATTTCTTATCTGCCTTGGTTCTCCCTTCGTGTCTTCCCCTGGCCCAGTCCCTGCTTCCTCTCTGCTCCTCCAGACACCCTGCTGCAAAGCAGCCTGGATGAGAGCTGGAGTGGCAGCCACAGTCATGTGAACCGGGTCAGCGTAATCCAATTCTTAGAGGAGCCCATGGGTATGGAGGATGAGGAGCCTGGGGCAGAGAAGAGGGTAAGTCTAGTTGAGAGGCTATGATGCATGAAGAGCACTAATACTTTGGAAGACAAGTTCCCATTCCCCCTTCCCATTTAAGAAGCTAGGCTCCAGAGCTAGTCTCTTAATTCTTCGACATATACATACACTCACTCTCTCTCTTGCTGTGTCTCTCTCTCTCTCACTCTCACTCACATACACACACACTCACTCTCATTCTCTCATTCTCTTAACTCTCTCACTCTCTCACTCTTGGGGTCATTGCTTCATTATTGTTC
Organism: Gracilinanus agilis; assembly: GCF_016433145.1. Taxonomy (NCBI): domain Eukaryota; kingdom Metazoa; phylum Chordata; class Mammalia; order Didelphimorphia; family Didelphidae; genus Gracilinanus; species Gracilinanus agilis. The sequence goes on from NC_058130.1 coordinate 706,056,701, forward strand.
CCTCAATACTCACATCACCAATTCCTGATCATTGTCTCCCCCACTTGTCTCCGCCATCTCATTCTCCTCCCCTCAGCTTCTCACAGGGCAGGGTCCACTTTCCACTTATAGAGTCACTTTTCTGTTAGGGTCTACAGCGAAGAGCCACTCCCCACCCCAGTGAGTTGAAGGTTATGAAGAAAGTGATTGAGGATCGACGTAATGAGGCCTACACAGCAAAGCCTGACTCAGAGCAAATGTTGCCCACTGAAGAGGTATGAAGTGGGCGTTCTGGGGGGAAAAGAGGGGCAACATGACTTTGGGGAGATGGGTGAATGAAGAGTAAGAGGATGTGGAGTGGGGGAGGTTGGGAGGTATGTCTTGGTTTACTCATATAAGAAAGACTCCATCCCCTTCTTTTTCCTTCTCTGTCCCAGCCTTACCCAAGTCCTGAAGCTCTTCATCTGGTCTGATGGCTACTGACAGCATATTTAGCCATTAGGATAGTTTCTGTCTTGAAGGAAAACCCTTCCTTTGGGGTTTCAGCCAGGATTGTGAAGTTGAATGAAAGTTGTATCTGAATTAATCCCTGGATTCAAGTCCATTTTTCCAATAACTTAGTTGTTTAACCTTGGGCTTTGGACCTAAACGTTCCTGGGCCTTGGTTTTTTGTATTTGTACTATGAGATTAATAAGACTGTATTGATTACCTCATAGGGTTGTTAGAATGAGACTCTGAAAACTTGAAGTAGTATGAACTGCAGCAAAGGTGTGGTACTGTGGAATAATAGATAAGTGCTGGGCTTATAGTCAGGAAGACCTGAATTCATATCTTACCTTGCTATGCAATCCTGGGCAGCTCAGGTAACCTCTCTGTGCCTCATATAATTCACTAGATGGAGGTGTGTTAGAGCTAGCATCCTGGCCTGTTAACAACTGATTTGTAAATTTTCAATGAGAGCATTTACACCTTGGAATTTGACAAAAACATAGATTTATTGTCTTGTTGATTGCCTAGACTTGAGAAAATGAAAACATTTAATGTATTTTAAACTTAAAAATATGTTGCACATTTTGGAGATCTAGTTGATAAACACTAACCCATCCCTACTCAGGACTGTCATAGACAGGTTGTGATCTGCCTTGATGGAGGGAGTTTCCTGTGCTAATGAAATCACAGATCTTTCTCTCTTTTAAATATCTTTAAGACAAGGTTTTTCAAAAGGAACTTTTACTTACAAAACCAAAGGAAATCAGCAGATGTCAAAGACATAGACAGAATTAAAGTGGTTTTTGGCTATATTTTCTGAAGCTAAGGCAACTATGTGGTACAGTTGATAGAGCTCTGGGCCTGAAATAGAAAGACCTGAATTTGAATCTAGCCTCAGACATACCAGCTGTGTGACCCTGGACAAGTCACAACCCCTCCCTCAGTTTCCTCATCTGTAAAATGAGGGTAATAATAAGCATCTACCTCTCAGGGATTGTTGTGAGGATCAAATAAGATGAGATAGTATTTGTGAAATGCTTTACAAACCTTAAAGTGCTGTGTAAATGTTAGTTCATAAACTATTATCATAATGTTCCAAGTAAGAGAGGTAATAGTACTTTTGTTCTCTGCCTTGATCAAACCTTATTTCAGAGTATTTTGTTCAGGCTGCACTCCACATTTCAGGAAAGGAAATTAATAAGCTGTAGCAGATGCAAAGGAGAGTGATTTGAATGCTGAGGAAACTAGAAACCATGTTATATGAAGGTTGGTTGGAGGAATTAGAGATTTATTGGTATGGGCCAGAGGGGGAGAATCACCATTTTCAGGTATCTGAAGGGCTATCATGAAAGCAAAATATATATCCTTTTCAGATCTAATAATATGTGGTTCTAACTTGGAACAGTGACTGAAAGTAATAGAGTGGCAGATCCCTGGTGTATGAAGGAGAACTTTTTAGCTGTCCAGCAGTGAAAAAGACTGCCCTTGTAAATGTGGTACTCCATGTCACTGGAGATATTGGGGCAGAGACTATATTAAGACTCCTCATGAATGTTATAGAAGATATTCCTTTATCAGCAAATTTCCCAACTTTTAAGATTCTATGAGTTTATAGAATATAGCCATCAGGATCACCCCTAACTAATGTCTAACCGCAGATCAGCTGACCTGAGCAGAAAACTTCTGAGACACAGTCCTGGTTTCTTTCTTTATCTGGGGACTCCCACCCAAAAATACATTTCTTAAACTAGACATTTTCCTTTCTGATCACTTTGTCTTTCCTAAGACTAGTTATCTGGTCCTTCATTTCATGGAATTATATCCCTTGTTAGAGAAAGAAACTATTAGCTGTTATAAATTATCTTTATAAAATAGCTAGCAGTTACCCAGCATTTTTAAGTTTTGCAAAGAACTTAAAAATATTCCATTTTATCTTCACCTATATCTCCTTCACATGTGTCCATGTATACCAGTGATTCCCAAAGTGGGCACCACCGCCCCCTGGTGGGTGCTGCAGCGATCCAGGGAAGCGGTGATGGCCACAGGTGCATTTGGGGGCAGTGAATAACTGTAAAGAGGCGGTGATAGTATGAGACAGGGGGAGCTAAGTAATATTTTTTCTGGAAAGGGGGCAGTAGGCCAAAAAAGTTTGGGAACCACAGATGTATACCTTCTCCAGCAGGGGTCTTATAAAATCATGGATCTGACTTCTGTTTCTCAAGACTCACCCTTCACTCTTGTCAAGAATCCGGGGTTATTGCTTCACAACTATTTGTGTGTTCCCTGCTGCCTGGTCCATATTACCTATCCCTGTTTCTTCTCCAGGGGAAATTATAGCTTCCATTTCAAAACACTTTATGGTTGAAAAGGACTTTTCTTAAAGCAAACTGGATGTATAATTTAGTAGAACTATTATTCCCATTTTATAGCTGAAAAAAGTACAAGAGCCAGTATCCAGACCCAAGTCTAATGATGCTCCAGCACAGCACTTTTCCCACTAAATCACACTATCTTGAAGTGTTCTTAAGTTGATAAAGGCATTTGAAAGACCTTGTCTTTCCTACTTAGACCCAGCCCTGGGAAATCTCAGGGGCTTTAAGGACCAAGTCCCAGAATCCTAACTTCAGATTTACAAGGATCCTGAATTGTCTAGTTCAGTGATGGGCAAACTACTGCCCACCGGCCAGATGAAGGGGGGGCCTGAAATGTTCTATCCAGCAGCGCTATATTATTCCTAATCTAACAAATACAATGCGTAGGATACAATACAGTGAAACTTCCAAAGAGTTGTCTTAGAAACAGACTGAAAGATGAGCATTTCCTTTCCTTTGGCCCCCTCTTTAAAAAGTTTGCCCATCACTGGGCTAGTTCAACCCAGATCTCAGAAAGCATCTCTCTACAACATCCCTTGCAAGTAGTCATGCATCCTCTAACTTTCTCCAGAGCCTACCTCTAGGCAACCTATTCTATTTTACAACAGTTTTTTTTAGGAAAACTTTTTCTTATGTTGAGCTGAAATCTGCCTTTACGACTTCTAATTATTTCTTGTTCTGCCTTGTAGGCACAGGTTAAAAAGTACTTTGCTTCCCTCATGGCAGTTCCTTAACTTGAAGTAATTATGCCATCACCTAAGTCTTCTCTTTTGCCAGGCTAACTTTCCCTAGTTTCTTTCTCATGTGGCATGATTCTGAATCCCTAACAATTTTGGCCACACTTCTCTGAATACACTCCAGTTCTTCATTATCCTTCCCAAAATATGCTGGTTAAAACTGACCCCAATAATCCAGGGGTCATCTCACCAGATCATAGAGAACAGCAAAACTTTCCTCTCCCTCTTCTGAGATGTTATGTGGCCATTTATGCAATATAAGACCTCAGTTTTGGTTTTGGTTGCCTTGTCACCTTTGGCTTATTGTTCTTCAAGTGTTTTGGTCATGTTTAACTCTTTGTGACCCCATTTGGGGTTTTCTTGGCACAGATATTAGAGTGGTTACCGTTTCCTTTTCCAGCTCATTTTACAGATGAAAAACCTGAGGTCAACAGGATTAAGTGACTTGCTCATGGTCACACAGATAGTAAATGTCTGAGGCCAAATTTGAACACAGGTCTTCCTGACTCCAGGCCCCATGCTGTTATTTACTGTCCCACCTAGTTTCTTCAGATTAAGCTTACGGACCACTAAAAACCCCTCCAGGTCTTTTTTCAGAACTGTTGCCCAGCCATATTTCCAACTTATATTTAGGCAGTTGATTTTTTAAACTTAAGTGTGGGACTTTACATTTATCCTTAACATATTTATTTGCTTGACCCATTTTTCTGGTCTGCTGATATATTTTTAAATTCTTATTCTCTTATCAAACAGGTTATATATTTTTATGCATTAGTAAATTTTGTAAATTAAAAAAAAATTTTTTTTTAAATCTTTGTAAAGAATCCTTCTGCTTCATTTGCCCTTCTCAGATTTTATAAAATGAAGAATAGTTATTCCCTCACAAGGTAGGAGGGCAGTTGAGGCATAGGAATAGCGAGATAGAGATACATGAGGACATGGTTAGAATTGTCAGGGGAAAATCTGGTGACAGGACACCCTAAGGGGGTGGGGTGTTTCCTCTCAAGTTATTTTGTTGCCGCTCTTCTATGTGGATCTTTTCCTGTCTTAAGCTATTCTTAGAGATACCATTTCCTCTCCTTATTGCCTGTGAGGCTGCTACTCCCAAGGTTTCCTGACTGTAGTGTTCTGCACGCTCCCCCAAGGTGGCTCTGTTCTGTCTTCACATGCACTAATACTGTTTGGTGTATTTCAGAGCCTACCACCTACCAAACCCACTGAATCCGATGATGCCACAGCAACCATCAGAGACAGGGGTATTTGCCTTTCCTTCTTGATGTTCAACTCTCTCAGGCTTTCTACATCATCTTTTCCTCCATTTTCCTTTGCTTTTTAGAAGAGGACTTTATTTTTACATCATTTAGAAACTAGAAATTACTTAATTTGAGCTCCAGCCTTTGATGAACATGTGGCCCCACTTGCCTAGGCCAACACTCCACTTGTGTTCTTGATCCCTTACTCTGAAATCTTACCTTCCCTCTAATCTCCCATCTCTCCTTTTTTACTGGCTCCTTCCCTGCTATCTATAGACATATCCACATTTCTCTCATCCTTAAAAAAAAGATCTCTCACCTGAACTTCTATCCTTTCAGGCTATTTTGTTCTAGATTTCTCCTTTCATAGCTAACCTCCTTGAACAAGTGCATTCACTGTCTGCATTTCCTTTCCTCTTACACTTCCACCCCATACAGTCTTAAAAAAAATAATAACCTTTACCTTCTGTCTTAGAATCACTTAGAATTCTTATTCTCCACTCCCTTTCTCTTTCAAGGCATTAGAGTAGTAAGAGCTAGTGACTACCCAGGGTCATAGCAGGACCTCCCAACTCCAGGCTTGGCTCTTAAGTCTACTGAGCCATGTGTATAGTCTTCCAGCCTCATCATTCAACTGAAACTGCTCTTCCCAAAGTTGTCATTGACCTCTTAGTTGTCAAATTTGGAGGCCTTTTTTTTCAGACTTCATCCTTTTTGACATCCATTGCATCATTTGATGATGCTGACATTCCTCTTCTGGTATATTCCCTTTCTGGTTTTTCATAATTCTGCTTTCACCACTATTTCCTCCTTTTTGGTCTCCTTTGCTAGATCATAATCCAAGCCTAACCTTTTACCTTGTGTACCTCAAGGTTTTGTCTTGGGTTTGTCTGTTCCTTACCCTCCCCTTTCTTTCTCTTCCAATTCCTCAGCGTCCATAGATTCATTTATCTCTATGCAAACAGCTCCCACATTTATATATCTAGTCCTACTTTTCCTCTGGTCCTATATCACCTATTAGTTATTTCTAACTAGATTTCCTAATTGCCATCTCAGCCTCTGCATTTCCAAAAAGGATTTCATTCTCCACCCTACCCCATCCTTTCTCCAGACTACCACATTCTTCCAAACTTTTCAGTTTCTGTCAGGGGCAACAGCATCCTTCCAGTCATGCAGGTTCCCAACCTCAGTTTACCCTCAACTCACCGTTCTCTAACCTCCCTCCATCCCATCCAAATAGTTGTCAAGTTGTGATGATTCTATCTCTGCGCCATCTCTCACATCTGTATTCCTCTCTTCGGTCTCTCCCTGTTCAGTCGCTATCCTCTGCACATCTGCCATTGTGATATTCCTAAAGCAAAGTTCTGATCTTTTCAGTCCCCTGTTTGAAAAGTGGCTCTTTTGTGTCTCTGAACAAATATAAACTTCTCTGTTTGGCATTTAAAGCTCTTCATAATTTGCCTTTCCTGCACTCTGATGTTCAGTTCTACTATCCTCCTTCCTATTCCTCTCACATTGCATGTCTTGGCCTATGTGCAGATTGTCCCCTCTGCCTCCTTCCAAACTCAAGTGCTGCCTTCTACATAAAACTTTTCTCAATCCTCCCTCAGCTGCTTGTGCCTCTAACAACCTCAGAAGACCTCATATTTACTTTGTACATAGTTTTGATCTATTTATATGTGTAAATGTTGTTTCTTTTGGTAATTGACTTTTGAGGATAGGGACTGTTTCATTTTTGGTTTTGTATTACCAGCACCTAGTCCCTGGTACTCAGATTAATTATATTTAATAAAATACTTGTTGATTGATTAAAACAAACTTTATTTCTCAAAAATGTCCCAGAAAGGAGCAGCATCTTATATAAAATCACAGATAATAGTGGGAAAGAAGTTTGGAGAGGTATGTGGGTATCAAGTTGTAGATTTTGAATATCAAATTAAGAAGTTCAAACTTTACCCTTTAGAAAGGGAAGAGACAATGAAGGTTTCTGAGCAGGTCTTTGACATGATAAAAGTGTTTTTAAGAAAAGATAGTCTACATGGGCAGCTAGGTGACTCAGTGGATAGAGACCCAGGCCTAGAGACAGGAGGTCCTAGGTTCAAATTTGGCCTTAGACACTTAACTGTGTGACCCTGGGCAAAATATTGATTCTGAGATGAACGGTAAAGAGTTTTAAAAAGAAAGAATAGTCTAGTAAAACTTGGCAGAATTTTTGAAAAAGTGAAGGTGAGAAGGAAGTAGGAAAAATAGCTATTGCAGCAGTCCAGGCATAACATGTAGGGGCAGCCAGGTGGTGCCAGGGTGTAGAGATCAGTGCCCTGAGTCAACAAGACTTGAGTTCAAATCTGGATGCAGTACGCTGGGCAAGTTACTTAACCCCTTTTTGCCTCAGTTTTCCCATCTATAAAATAGAGATAATAATAGTTCCTACCTTCCAGGGTTGTCATGAGGACCAAATGAGATAATAATTAGAAAGTGCTTAGCATAGTGCCTGGTGCCTAGTAAGCACTATATAGATGTTGTTGTTGTTATTATTATTACTATTATGATGATATTAAGGACCTAGATTAGTTTAATGGCAGTAGGAACAGATGAGAGACTTTGACATTGACAGGATTCGATGATAGGTCTGGTGCCTTGTACCAAGTTTGGATGTCTGGAATGGCAATATGTAGATAGACATTGCTAGATGTTGAGGTAAAGCTAGTCCCTGCTCTCCTGGTGATTACTTACAGCTTAATAGGGGTAGTGAGACATATGTATGAACAACTGTAATATAGATGATTATGGAAATGATAGTGACCTCTGGGCCTTGAAGTATGATAGGATTTAAGAAGGCTAGGGATGGAGGAGAGAGCATATTCTAGGTATAAGAAAGCATTAGATGATCAAAAGCCAGTAAATCATTCTGCCTGGAGCATGGAATAGTGTGAAATGAGGCTAGAACATGATATTAGAGCCAGATTATAGAGAGAGAGCCTTGGAAGCCAGACTAAGAAAGTTGGACTTTATTTGATAGGTATTTAGAATTCACTGAAGGTTTTGATCAAAAGAACAACATGATAGCAGTAGGAGGAAAGCATTCAGGGGGTGAGACATGTTGTAGGATGAAATTATAATAGGCCAAGTAGAAGGTAATGAGGCTCTGAATTAGGCAGTGGTAGTAGAAATGAACAGGAGCTGACTGATGCAAGAGAGTTTATAGAGATGTTGACAGTCATTTGGTATTATTGAGCACCTCTTAATTGATGATTCCTTTTCCTTTCACTTCAGAGATACCACATGCTCAGGCTCTCCTCTTTCCTAACTGTTCCTTTGCTGCCTCCTCATCCTTGCTTTATTTCTCAATGAAAGGGTTCCTTAATGTTGGCACAATTTTCTTTCTCTACTCTTTTTTCCTTTGCAAATTCATCTTGACTTCAACTGTCAGTTTTATGTAGAAGACCCCCAGATCTCCTATTCATCCCAATTATATATCTCCCCAAATACCTAATATAAGTTTGATGAATGAATAACAGAACTTTAGTAGTAACCCCTGGATGTCAGAGGCAAAAGGAGGAGGGAGCCAAATATCATACAACGGTTTCAAGTCTTTATGGTACTATTAACAGAAACAGAGAAGTTAAGTGGATTTGGTGGGGAACAAGAGTTTTGGACATGTTGGGTTTGAGGTGTTTGATTGTTATGGTAGAGATGTCATATATGTAGTTGGTAATACAGGATGGGAATTTAGGTGATAATTCCTATCTGGGACCTCAAATGGAGGTGGTTGTTGAGGTCTTGGGAGTTGGTAAGGAAGAGAATGTTAAAAAAAGAAAGATATATAGCAAAAAAGGAAAGTGAGGCAAAGCTTGGAGAAAACCCATATTTAGAGAACTGGAGGCATTAGAGGAGCCATTGAAGGAGGCAGAGGAGGAGCTGTCAGGAGAAGGAGGATTGGTGGAAGGTACTGGGCATGTTTCCCATGGAGAAGACTCTGGGGAGACATAATTGTCTTCAAATATTTGAAGAACTGTCCTGTGTGGGAGGGGATTTACTTGTTTGACTTGGCCCCAGGGGCCAGAATGAGTTGCATTTGGTGGAAGCTTGAGTGGGGTAGATTTCCTCTTGATATGAGGATAAAGCTTCTAAGAATTAAAGCTTTCTAAAAGTGTGTGGGCTCTAGGTCTCTCTTCCCTTTTCCTCCCTCCCCACCAAGTCTTAAAGTGTGGTCTGGTCATATAGTGAGCATGTTTGGGAGAGGATTTAATTTAGGCCATCTAGGTTAGATTAAGTGGCCTCTGGCATCACTTTGAGTGGGACTAGTGGAACTGGTGCTCAGGAGACAGATTAGTACTAAAAATAGATTTGTGAGCCATTCGTAACCTGGTAATAGTTGAAACCATGAATGTTGACAATCTTTCTGATACAGAGAATCTAGATGAAGAATAACAGAGGGCCAAGAGCTGAATCTACCCATATTTTAGTAAGGGGGAGAATGAGAAGGGTATAATTTCTAGCTTCTCTGTATTCTCTATATTGCAGGAAAAGAGACTGAGCTCTCAATCCCACCAGAGCATGGACTCTCATGTGTCCACCAGCACAGCCTCAGCAGGTTTCCTGGAAGAGGAAGAAGAGGTGGAGCAGAAACAGGGGCCAACATCAGAAAAGGAGACAAGTCACAGAGCCAATGAGGAGGAGTTGGAAATTATGGCAGCTAGCCATGAGGAGGAAGTGGAGGAGGAATATGATGAGGTATGAAGAGGTGGGGTGAGGGAGAGGGAAAGAGAGTGGACAGAAGCTGGGAGTGAGTGGGGAGGGGAAGAGAAGCAAGTTAGCATGGCTTGGTGGAAGGGATTTAGCTCTTTTGTTGTAGGAAGCCCACTGCTATTGGAAAATTCTTTGAGATCAGGCCTGTAGTCTTAGGTTTCTAGTGTCAGTTAAAGGAGATGATTGTTGCTTAGTCTGTCAAACCCCTCTGTCCCTTAACCCTTGCCAGGGGGTAACCCCTTCTTCCTTGCCCCTGGTCCTAACTTGTAGCTTTTGTTCTCTGGTTGTGAGGTTTAATTCCTTAGTATTAAAGACTCCGCTGAGAGTTGACCTGCCTGGGATGAAGTCCCTATAGGGGAAAGCACTTGCAAATTAGTCTAATTCTACATATATGTTGTTTTCTTTTCAGATGGTAGGAATGGTTCAGGGGTTTGGGGGGAAGAAGTGAAAAAGTGAGAAGGGACCTATCCCAACAAGGTTAGACTCTTAAGAACTAAGAATTTTTTCTAAACCTCAAGAAATGTTGATTTTTGTTTATTCGATTCCATAAACATTAAATACCTACTATGTGCCAGGCAATGTACAAAGGGGACTTTTTACCCTTTCTTGTGGTGGGAAGATCCCCCATAGCAAATAGGAGAGGAGAGAATAAGGAAAATACTTGTATTACCAGCTTTTCTCATCTCCTCTTCGGGATTTTCAATTTCCCTATCCGAGTCCAAGAAATTGGGACTGCTTTTGCCTGCTTCTCCTGAGTGGGCTTTGAGTGAACCCTTTTCCCTTCATTCAGTTCAGCCAACAGGTGGTAAGTCTTCCTCCTAAGGAACTTACACTAAAACAACTAAGGGGAAGGAGGGCAAAAATAGCGAAAGCACATTGTTATACATCATTAGCAATTAAGCAGCATCTTGCTTCAGATGGCATTGACTGGAATGGCATTCAGGATTCTGCCTTTCTCTATAAACAGACTCTGTAACCTAGAGCTTCTCCTCTTCTCCCCTCCCCACAACACCTAGGACACTGGATGCCTCTTGTAAAAAAGGACTTCTTTCTCACTTGGGGAAATTGGAAGTAGCCACAGGAGTGCCTTGACCTCAGCTGCTTTAGAGAGAAAATGCTACCTCTGATCCATTTTTCTTAGTGATTCTCATTCCCCTCCTACTATGGCTGCCCTCATCTCTTTCTTCTGTTCCTTAGTAGGGTCATATTGTGAGACCTTATCAATTTGGAGACAAATTAGAGGGGAAGCACTGATTCACATGCTGAAGGAGACAGACTGATATGCTAATAGGGGCAGAATAATATGCTAATAAGCATATTAACTAGAACAGATACAGAGAATGGATACATTAATCATTCAACAAATATTTGTGCTTAACACCGTTAGATTGGATATATAGAAAAATTCACACCTTTGAGAAGTTTGAAGTTTAGTGAGTGAATTAAAATAAAAACAAATATAATCATGATTATGTTAAACTATTCAAATGTTTATTAATGAATGAATGACAAATATATAGACATATGAGCCGTCTACATGCTGAAAGTAGTTGAAACCATGATTTAAATATCCAGAGGCTATAGGTCAAGAATAGCAGGAGGCCAAGAGTTGAACCAACCCATATTTAGAAAGCAGGAGAAAAAGGAGTAATTAGAGATCTAATTCTAATTTACACTTATTAGATCCAAATGATATATTGCACTAGGACAAAAGTAAAACTGACCCAGAGCTCAAGGAGCTTCTCTTCTAACATGGGAAAGAGAAAGATTCAGGAAAGAGAGAGCATCAACAGCTGATGGGATAGAAGTCTATCTGAGCCTAGAAAGCCAGATGAGGATTCTGAGATGAAGAGGGCATATACTTGTCAGGAAATGGGAATGTTGGGGCCAGTGTCATAGAAGTGAGAGTTCAAGGCATGTCTGGTCAATCTAATTTTGCCAAGATGGATAGTTTATGTAAAGGAGTAATAGGAAATAAGGTAGGTGGGAGTTAGATTATGCAAGGTTAAAGAATTCCTGTTTTATGCTAGAATACACTCATCTTCCTTCCATTTCTCCTACTGCCTCAGTCCTTTGTATTCATTGCTAGCACCCGCCCATCAGTGTCTCCCTGTTTTCCTAGCCAATAACTTAAGATTATTTTTACAATTATATATATATGAGATGGGATATAGATGAGAGAGAAGAAAGACTAGAAGAGGGGCAGCTAGGTAGTTCAGTGGATAGAGAGCCAGGCTTGGAGACAACAGGAGGACCTGAACTCAAATGTGGCCTTAGACAGTCCCTAGCTGTGTGAGCCTAGGCAAATCACTTAGTCTCCATTGCCTAACCTATACCTCTCTTCTGCTTTGGAACTGATACTTGCATCAATTCTAAAACAAAAGGTAAATTGGTTTTTGTTGTTGTTGTTTTTTGTTTTTTTAAAGAAAAGAAAGACTGGAAACTGTGAGATCAGTAGGAAACTATTTAAGTCCATGAAGGTGATGAGGGCCTGAATTAGGTTGATGGCTGTGTGAAGTTGTAGATTTAGGGGAAAGAAAAGACTCAAGGAAACTCCAAGGTGATGAATTTGGGGAACCAAGAAAATAGTGATGATCTTAACAAAATTAAGGCAGTTTGGATAAAGTGCAAATTTGAGGAAAGGAGTTCTGTTTTGGACATACTAAGTTTTTACAGATGAGGAAATAGGGGCCCTGAGGGAAGAATTGACTTGTCTTTTGTTGCACAGCAAGTAAGTATGGGAACCAGGACAAAACCCAGGTCTTTTGACTTAATAGGCCAGTGGTTGGGTTTTTTTTTTTTTTTGGTTTTGTTTTGTTTTTCATTACTGAAATGCATGATTGCCTTGCATATGAGGTTTCAAATATTTCTTATGTGAACTCACTGTGCTCTGGAAATGAATGAAGAGAAAACTTTTTGAGCGCTTACCGTGGTACTAAACAGTACTGTACTTTACGTTACCAAGTGCCACTTTACTCCAAAGGTTAGGAAGTTAAGCAATGCTGAATTCATATATCTGATTCTTCTATGAGGATGAGAAGGCGAGAGCTAAACAGGGCACTGATGATAGGAAAACAGGGAGACACTGATGGGTTGATGCTAATAATGAATACAAAGGACTGAGGCAGTGGGAAAAATGGAAGGAAGATGAGTGTTTTCTCTCTCCTCAAGTTTTCCTAGAGTGCTTTGAATCTGTCCTTTGCCACCTTTATTTTCAACTTCGTATTATACTTATCTGTGTATTTTTTGTATCTTTTTATCTCACTCATCCCCACCTCCTAAGTTCCTTGGGCTTAAATTAGGTTGTGTCTTTTTTCATCTTTAAAGGTGGTCCCTGTGTCTATCACAGTGTTTTTGCACACTGCAGGTACTTATTAAATGTTTATTGCATTGAATTGGAGGATTAAAGAAGCTGGGATAGGGTATTATGGATTCATAATGGAATAAGTTATAAATTCTGGTTTATTGTGGAAAGTATAGACCTGAAAATTTTGTGGTGGAAGAGATTGTAGTGTTTAGAGGTTAAGGAAGGGAGAGGAACATTTGAGAATTACTTCTCAACTCAACTAATCCCCATGTCTTCAAGGGGAGCAATCTCAGGGGAGACTCACATGATCAAAAGACAAGAGAGGATAAGCTGTCATGGTTCCAGAGTTAGGTTTCACAATTCTGGTCATTTTACAGCCCACTGTGCACTTTGCAGAGGACACACTGGTACGGAGTGAAGATGAAGATGAAGCCGAGGAACTGAGGCCCCCACCTGGGGAGAGGCAAAGGCTGATCCGGAAAGATACCCCCCATTACAAGAAGCACTTTAAAATTACCAAGCTGCCCAGGCCTGAGGCTGTGGTGGCCTTGCTTCAGGGGCTGTCAGGGGATGGAGAGGGGGAGCTAGCCCCAACAGGCTGTAGCAATGGCCCCCATGCTTCACATGAGCAGAGGCCTCTCCCTTGGGGCCAGCATGCTGAAATGAACAAGGAAGAGGACAATGAACCTAATGAAGAGAAGAATGGGGCGGTGGCTGCTCCACCTTCTGTCAAGGTAGGGCCCCAAGGGCCTGGGTATCCTCAGGGACCTTTTAAGGTAGGGAAGGTACTGGAGAGTAGCTGCCATACTGCAGAAAGTCTGAAGGCTGAAAACTTCCCTGCTATTGGGAATTTCATTTCCGTAGACATACCAGGGCTCTTTTTAGAGGGGCTTTTCCCATCCTTAAAAGGTAGAAAGGAACAACCAGGGTGGAATCTACTATCAATGGGATGTCTCTACTTTCCCCTAGCTAGTTGTACTGCTGAATGACCCAATCTTTTGTACTGATGATCCTTACTCCTCATCCATTTGTTGCCAATTATAATATGCTTTTTTCTTTTGCCCTCTCCAAACTTTGTGATTAGCCTTCCAAGATGATACTGGCAACTCATCGCTTTTTCTCCCCTAGCCTTCTGTTCTTTGACTAGGGTTGTGGATTTGGAGGAGTTGCAATATTATTGATTCTCTTTTGAATACTTTTAATGTCTATCATATACCTAACATTTTAGCTGTTAGCTATATGGGAGCAGGAAGGATCACTAGATATACATTGTCCTGTTGGTCACTTACTTAGAGATGATCCAGAGATATGTCTCCATGTCTTTCACTTATTTAGAGAAAGACAGAAATATCCCTGTGGGAACCACTTAAGACTAGTCAGAGAGATCCTTATGTTGGGTTAGTCAGAGACATCCTTATTTTAGATTTTTACTCAGCATTGGCTGTAGATATAACCCTGCTCTGGTCACTCATAATTGCCTGAAACACTTCTCTGTATCAGTATTTGTTGTCCTTGTCCCATCTATCCCTAACCATACTGACAACACCAAACTCCATGTTATCAAAATAATAATAGGGGTCAAGGAACCCCAACCTTTCTTTTAATGGGCCTATTGCTAGGATATGGGTTTGTATTTGAATCTCCCCCAATGGGGATGGACAAAGGAAAGAGACTAGAGGGGATTTAGGTCCTAGGACAATGGTGGCTACACTTCACACTCTGGCATGGGTGAACTTGGTGGTTTTCCTTCTCTCCTCTCCTTTCTGCCTTGTGGCTGGAGCTGGTGCTGGAGCAGATAAGGCCCCAAGCAACGTCTCCAGGAATGATTGTGGGCATATGGTGGTGGTGGTGGTGGCGGTGATGGTGCTGGTTTGGGCCCCACTAATCCGCATGCCTCTTTGCTGGTCCTGTCCTAACAGGGGGTGTCGTTTGACCAGGCCAATAACCTGCTGATAGAGCCTGCTCGCATTGAGGAGGAAGAGGTCTGTACTACTCCTTTTGGGCTCATTCACTCACTCTCCCCTGGACTCCTCACACTGCTTAACTTGCTACCAGGGGTTCTGGCAGGCTGGTCCTATTTATGAGCCCACCATGCACAATGTTCTGTCTTTCCTCATACTTTTCACTCTTCTTTGCAAATGATCCTTTCTCTCCCTGAAATTCTAGAGCCAGCAGCAGCTGTTGCAGAGTTGGGTTGTATGTATGTATTGGGGAGCTATTTGGGGGAAGAGAGGGTCAGCATTCCCTTACCTATTATTCATTTCATAATTTGCTCTCAGAAGTGTTGTCAGAGTGATTCACTTTAATCTTTTTCCTGGGTGTTGGGATCAAGTTTTTCTCCTTGAAGCAGGAGTCTCCTTATGATTTTAACATTGGCTTTACCAGGGATCTAACTGAGCAGACAGTACAGTCTGAGCCCAGTAGCCACTCTTCTGGCCATTTGTGTCAAAAACAAAATACATCCAGCTCTCTTCCTTGTTCCCAATCCCCCTACCACTAGCAAAAGAATTATATAATTACAAGCCACAGATCACAGAGCTAAGTTAATCTGACTTGATTCTGAGCAGGAAACCCCCCCACAAAATCTCGAATAAGTGGTCATTCAGACTTTGCTTCAAGACCTTTATTAAAATTGGAAAATTAGTCCCCTAAGACTACTCATTTCTTTTCAAAACTATTTGGCATCATATTGTCATAGTCCAAGGAGTAGCAGTGTTTTACCCTAAGAGGACAATGGGACCTCAAAAAAACTCTTTGTTTCTTTCCAGTACTTCTCATTCTTTCTAAACTTCTCTGCAGCATTTTATACTGTTGGCTTTGCCCTTCTTCTGGGTACTTTCTCTTCCCTTGGCTTCAGAGATCTTATACTCTTAGCTGTTTAGCCATTCTTTCTATATCTCCTTCACTGGCCCCTCATCTTCCTGAACCTTTAAAATGGGTATTCTCAAAAAGTCTATTCTTGGGTCTCTTCTTTCTCTATACTCTCTATCTTGGTAATCTCATTGATTCTCCTGCTTTCAACTACAAGTTACCTGTGAATGACTTCCAAATTTTTGTCAGCCCTTAATGTTCTCATCTGAAGTTCATACCTTCATCTCTAACTATTTACAAGACATCCTCCACCTTCCAGATGTCCTCACTATCACTTCAAATTAAGTATGTCTAAATCCAAGGACATCATCTTTCCCCCTAGCCATGCTCCTCCCAGCTTCAAAGTTTCTGTCTATGGCACCATCATTCACCCAGTGTTCCATGTTTGAAACTTCAGCATTGTGTTCTACTCCTCTGTCTTTATTACCTTTCCTATCCAATCAGTTACCTTACCAAGGGCCCCTCTAACAGATCCCACAGTTATAGCACTTCTGCATCTTCATGTGTTGGTTTTTTTTTGCCTCCTCTCCAAGGCATGTAACACATGATATTGTATGTTGTAGTGATCTATGTTTGTATGTTATCCAAGACTGATCTCTGAGCTCCACAAGAGCAGGGAAATAACCGATCCAACCCTAGAATCTCCCCTAGTACCTAGCACAAGCTAGCCAATTAATAAATATTTCCTGAATTGAATTCACTACCTCATTTATTTCATCAACCAATTAAGAAGCAAAAACAGTTTAATGCAGTGTAAAAAAAATCTTGAATTTCAAACTGTGTTCATACTAGGGAATTTCAGATCTGAGTTTTTAATTCTGCTTTATTTGCCTTGATGATCTGGTCAGGCTTTTTACAAGATATTACTGTTTCTTTCATTACTATTACTTTGTGCAGGAAATGTTGCTAAATTTATTTGAGGGGCAGAATTTGTGCTCTGTGGGCATGCAAGTGTAAAATATTTTTTGGGGGGTGTGGAGAGTGTCCAGACCTGTATTTTTATCACTATAGTAACTCCTGCCAGGAACTCTCCCTTGTTCAATGCAAGTCTGGCTCTGTCATTTAGTCTTTTTTAAGAGTTGCCTGGGGTTATGAGATGAAGTGACTTATCCAATGTCACTTAGTCATTTCTGTGTCAGAGGGAGGGCTTCCACCTAGGTCTTCCTAATTCTGAGACTAGTTATTAGGACATTTTAAGCATAAAGAATGTTATAAGCAAAGGTATGAAAGAATTAATGCTTCCTTGGTCACTCCCTTATGGACTCTCCCTGATCTCCTCCTTCATTAGAATATTTCTTGATCTAAGTTTTCTTTTTTCTGTTGTTTTTTTTTTTAGATCTTTGATCCATACTGTTTATCCTGCTCTCCTTCCCTTAGAGACCTAGCTTTAAAAGTCACACCACATTAAGATCTAATTCTTAGGGATGTTCCTATTTCTCCTTCTCTGGGTGTTGCCCATCTTTATTATACATCCTTACCCTTCCTTACTTTGTTTAATTCAAAAAACATACTGGAAGACCAGTGAGGAGGAAGGAGTTAAGAGTGGAGGAGAAAAAGCTCTTTATTTCCTTAACTTTTCTGTATCGCTTAGTCCTCTCTTCAGCCTATTCCCCCTTACATTAGCATTTAGCTTTTAAACGTGATAATTATTTTTTTCTAATTGGAAGCAGAAGGCTAACATGCAAAAATAAATAGTAAATTGGGTATACAAATATTTCTATTTTCAGAGCTATGTAATTGGAAGTACAGATCCCTAAAATTCTGAATAGGGTCGCTATCCCTCTGTCCTTTTATTAATGTAACCATCTTCTTCCCTACCCCTTCCAAATCTCTTTTCATTCCTACAATTATTATTGCTCTTTCTCTTCTCATGAGTGTTCACTGAATTATTATCCTGTGTTCTATCAACCTAGAGTTACCACCACCAATATTCTACCCTTTATCCTTGCCCCTTACCCAGAAACTACTTTTTTTATACATGGTTGTTCCTTTCTAAAGTTGGTGCTGAACAGGTTCATTACAGTCTTTGGTTTTTATTCTTGTTGGAGAGGAGAGTAATTTTCATTTTATTTCTATTCTCTATATTCTGTTTTCTAAGTTGGGTGCTTATAGAAATCTTTTGTCCTGTCCTCTTGCCCCTTTTCCTGATCACATAGGATTTGTATCTCTTTGGGCCTATCCTAGACTCTTCTCCCTTTTCCTCTTCCCAAGATAGCTCATATCCAATTTAAAGGAGGCAAATCTACTTAATTTTTTCCTTAGTCTCTTTGATTTCTTAGCTTTCTGTTAACTAAGCTTTCCTTCTGTAGGATTTGATCTGTTCTTGGACTCTTAAGTTTGTTCTGGTTTTCCCTGTTTGAGTTTTGGCTTTAATATTCCCCCACCTCTTATTTGGGGATAATCCTGAGAAAAATTTGATACTTTGGGTTCCCATTTGTCTCCTTTTCTGGATGTGGTCTGTGCATTGTACCTCTGTGCTGCAGTTCATGGCTCTGGAGAAAGATGGAATATTTCAGAAGGTAATGAAAGTGAGTTTTGGAGACTTGAAAGGGAGAAATATCTTGTGGTTCAGCAGGTATAGAGAGAAAGAATCTGGGGAACTGGGAACATGGTTGGTAACTGGGAACATTAACGCATATTTGGGAAAACAAGCCCAGGGGATAGAGAGTAAGCACAGGTCTATGAGTGGGTCTTAAGTTAGGAAAGCCTTAGCTCTGCCATAGAGTATATGTTTCTCTGTTCATTCTAGTACAAGTTCTGAGATGGGAAAATGAAGGACCTTGCAATTAAAAAGTTGCTGGGCCAAAAGTTGACCTCATGACTGCCCAAGTATTACTGGAGGTGGGTGAGGGGGTGAGGTTTCCATATCAAAAGTGCCTTTTGTCCATCAAGACTTCAGCAAGTAACATCATAGTTTTGTAAGCATTAATGAGAAGGGGAGTGTTGTGAGAGAGAGAGTACGTATATGTACTTGTGTGTGTGCACATATAATGTGATATAGGGGTATGGGGGCTTTGATTAAGGTATGAATCAGTCACCCACTCTGCAATAGTCAACTAGGTTTACCTACTTTGAGCTCAGGGAACCTACCTGTATAGATCCCTTTGCCAAGATATAATCACTTTAAAACTGTCTCTACTCTGTTCATTCATTTCTCTTTATTTTTACCACTCCTGGGTTCTTCCCTATAAGTTTTCCCTTGCTTGAAGACTCCTAGCTCCTAAATCACTGTTACCTCCTTTTCTTCAACCTCTCTCTTTACTGCTTTCCACATCCTCCTCTTGCTTCCCAAACCATGTGGATGGAACTCCTGGCCTCTGTGTAGGTAGCTCTTAGCCCACTCTGCCAACATCTGGAGGTCTTAGTGCATTGCCCAGAGGAGTTGAGTAGAGAGGCCTAGGCCTTAGGACTTCCACTCCTTCAGCTCCCATATTTCCAGAACTCTCCTTGCTAGAGGGTGGCCAAGGTGAGAGATTTGGGGGATGTGAGGGATAGAGGGAGATCCCAGTCATGTGGGTTTGGAGAAGAAGATCTTTGTCCAGGGGAGCCACTGTTGGGACAGTAGATGATAACATTAAGTATAGGATGATTCACAGGTGTCTGGAAAGGGAGCTGCATGCCCTGGGGAAAATGTCCTAGGCTTAATAGGTTCACATGTTACCAAGATGCAAATTCCTCCCCACACCCATACAGTTAACACTGAAAAGGCCCCATCTCCTGTCCAAGTCTCAAGTCTCCACATGCATATACATATGCCTTGCTTCCCTTCCAGTACCTTTTCTTGCTGTATGTAACCTCTGCCTGTCATTCTGCTTCCAGCTGACACTAACAATCCTGCGGCAGACAGGTGGCCTGGGGATCAGCATCGCAGGGGGGAAGGGCTCCACCCCATACAAGGGAGACGACGAGGTAAGGGAGGCCTGGGCTTTCTATCTTTGACCTGTCTTGGGCAGGTGTGTAGGACCCCAAAGGCCTCCTCCTGTGACCACCCCCCCGTCCTTGCTTCTCAGCCCCTTTCATCTGTTGTGCCCTCTGCTTCCTCCTGCTTAAACCCTTTATTCCCCTCTTTCTGATTTTTCTCCTTTCTCTCCACACACATATCCTAAAACATTTTGCCATCTCTTAATAACTTAGATTAAATGTCTCTAGAACTTGAGGCCAAGGTCTTTTTTTTTTTTTTAAACAATTCCTTTTTTGTGGTTGAGAAGTATGTACTTTAGTTATAGTATTCATTGCATGGTGTGTGCTTTGCTGAGATTCTACTTGTAACCACAAAGTCTCCATATCACTTATAGCCACAAAATCCCTTTCTTTCTCTGAAATGCAGCTTTTTTATTAAAACACCTAAAAACATATAGTATAGATACTATATTTTAGATTAACTTTTTTTTTTAAACCTTACCTTCCATCTTAGAATCAATACTCTATAATAGTTCCAAGGCGGAAGAGTGGTAAGGCTAGCCAGTGAGGGTTAAGTGATTTGCCCAGGGTCATACAGCTAGAAATTTTCTGGGGCCAGATTTGAACCTAGGACCTCCCATCTCTAGGCCTGGCTCTCAATCCACTGAACCACCCAGCTGCCTCCATAGATTAACTTTTAAAGAAATGCCTATGGTATAATGCATTACCTTTAACTTTTACTTCATGAACTCACCTTGAGTTTTGGCTTGGTGCTTCTTGGAGATTGGCCTTATCCCTCAGAATCCAGCCATTTCCTTAACCTTCCTCTGGAAGTTCTAACCATTCTACAAAGCAAGGCAAAAGCCTTATTTTCAGGTTTAACTAAAATGTTTTGAACAACTGCCTTTATGATTCCCAGGAGAATGTTCTCCCTTGTACCCTGCCTTCTCTTGAAGAATGAAGGAGAATAAGTGAACAAAGCTGTGGTAGCATCTCTGCCAATAGCAAGAGAGTCTAATGATTAGGTCCCTTATTCTAGAAAGATTTTCAGTTGCTTGGTTTTCTCTACTTTTGAGAAATTGTTCTTCTGTTTCTGCTTAATACCTTGCCTCCAAGCAATGGCTTTCTCTCCTTTTGCAGAGTTTGCTTCCAACAATATTGTAGTGCACAGTTGTTCACATCTAACTTTGCAGAACATTTTTTAAAGAGCCTTAAGAGTAGCTTACACAAACCAGAATTATTTTTAACATGTTTTCAAGGAGATAAGAGGCTTAATCTGGTTTTGTGACATTTCCACTGCATCCCATCTCTTCTATATCTTTGACTGCTCAAAGAAAGCTAGTAGAGAAGCCTAAAAAGACAGTATGGAATGATATGTGACAGTGGCATGGACTAACTGAAACCTTCCTTCCCCACTTCCATGTATATTGAAGTGTGACCTCTCTTTTATTCCTAGAAGATAGCCCCATTCCCCAATCCACTTTTCTGTTTCCTTCAGGGCATATTCATCTCTAGAGTCTCAGAGGAAGGTCCTGCAGCCCGAGCTGGGGTTCGAGTAGGAGACAAGCTACTAGAGGTGAGAGATGTATATATATGAAGGGTAAGACTGTGTGAAGTATACATCTTAACACAAGCACATAACTGAGTGCATGCCTGCATGTTCATATGTATGTGGTGTTCTGTGTCTCTTTTTATGTCTTTGGGTCTTCATCTATCAAATCTTTCCTGACACCTACATGCTTGAGCATCTTTGTTACACTCTTATTTTGCAGGAAACAGAAATGTATAATACCTAGTCTCTACTCTTGGAGAGCTCCAGATTTGGTTGGGGACTTATGATCAAGGCATTACAACACTGAGAATCTGCTGTTAATCTGGGAACTACCTACAAATGCTATGAGTTTGAGGAGGGAGTTCTGTTGGACTAGAGGAGTGAGGGGAGAAGATTGATCCTTTCAAAGCTGAATAACCTATGGATAACGAAAGCTAACATTTACATAGGGCTTTAAGGTTTGCAAAGTACTTTATGTATAGTATGTCATCTGATCCTCATCACAACCCTGTGAAATAGGGGCTATTTTCATTCCCAGTTTACCAATGAGGAATTTTGGCTCAGAAGTTGTGTCCCATAGTGGATGCAGTGCTACACTTGGAGTCAGAAAAATGTGAGTTCCAATCATTGTTCTCTCAGGAGCTATATCTCTGGGCAAGTAATTAACATCTCTGAGCCCCAATATCTTCAAGGATAAAACCTTTACTATCTGCATTACAGGGTTGTTGAAAATCTTGAATGAGAATGTAAGTGAAGTGCTTTGCTGACTTTAAAGCTTTATTTAAATGTCAGCTGTCATAACTCTTGTTGTTGTCATCCATTGAGCTATGTTTTTTGCAGATCTTGAAGGGCTGTATAAAGGTAAAGTTAAGTGATTTGTTAAGGTCATACAGATAACCCAGGCACTGTAAGGAGAGTATTCTATTCATTAAAGACATGCTAAAGAGGCAGCTAGGTGACTCATTGGATTGAGAGCCAGGCAAGAGTTCTGGGTTCAAATTTGGCCTCACATATTTCCTAGCTATGTGACCCTGGGCAAGTCACTTAACACCCCCATTACCTAACCCTTACCATTCTTCTGCCTTGGAACCAATACTTAGAATACATTCTAAGACAGATAAGGTAGGGTTTTGTTGAGGTTTTTTTGTTTGTTTTTTTTTTTTTTAAAGACATGTTGGATTTAGTAGGTTATAAACTCACTAGGAATCACAGGTGTGATATGGAGGCCAAAAATAAGTGTAGTTTTAGATGATGTTGAGGAGATAATATCACTGTTCTTTGTCCTGGTTAGAACACATTTGGAGTATTGTGTTCACTTCTGAGGGCCTTGTTTTTTTTTTTTTGTTTTTTTTTTCAAACATTTATTAATATTCATTTTTAACATGGTTACATGATTCATGCTCCTACTTTCCCCTTCACCCCC
>NC_058130.1:706079686-706214153 GCF_016433145.1 Gracilinanus agilis
ATTTATGTGCATTTATTTTGTATCCTGCAACTTTGCTAAAGTTGTTGATTATTTCTACAAGCTTCTTAGTTGATTCTCTAGGATTTTTTAAGTAGACCATCATATCATCTGCAAAGAGTGCTGAAGGCCTTGTTTTAGGAAGCATGTTGATAAGTTGGGGTAACTGGGGTGATGAAAAGCTTTGTGATTGTGCTATAATAATATTGGTAGGAAGAATGGAAAATGTCTAGCATGGAGAAAAGAAGACTCATTGACATTATAACTGCCTTCAATTATCTAAAGGACTGTTGTATAAAAGAGAAACTAATCTTCTTTTTGACCCTAGAGTTGGTGAATAAGAAACAAGAAGTAAAAGTTACAGGGAAAGATTCAACTCTTGTCAGAAAATTTTTCCAACAATTTGAGCTATTGAAAAGTCTAATTGGCTGATTAGTGTAATGCAGGGATGCAGCAAAAGCTCTTGCTTTTGCAAACAAACTGTAGCAGCTCTGACAGTTGGAAAGGAATAGAATGTTGAACCAGCCAGGGTGCTGGGCTCACCGGAAAACTGTTAGAGCTGGTCTATAAATATCAGATTCCCTTTTATTTTTGCTTGCAAACAAAAACTGGATGACTACTTACCAAATATGTTGGTTATGTTGTAGAAGAGATTTTTGTTTAGGTTCAGGTTAAACTAACTGTATGGATCCTAAGATTCCTTCTAGCTTGAGATTCTGCGATTCTGTTTTTATAGGCACTAGGAATTGGGTTCTGGAGCAGAGTAGTAGTACAAAATTGGGCTCTAAATTAAATTAATATGCCTATGATCTGGAAGATGAATTGGAGGGTTAGAGATTAGTTGAAAGCTTTTGTAGTTATTTAGGAATATGGTGGTAAAGAACTGGTCTTGGGTTGTAGAATTGGGAAGTGGTTGATGAATAAAAACATTCTGAAGGAGGAAAAAATGGTAGGATTAGATGAGCAAGTTGCATATAAGAGATAAAGGAGATAAAGCCAAAGATTACTTCAAGGTTTCTAGTCTTGGAAATGAAGAATAACAGTGGTACTGAAAGAAATGTAGTAGTTTCCCATTTCTATATCTCTGTTTGTTTCTCTTTCTCATTTGCTGCTTTCTCAAGCTCTTCCCAACTTTTTTATTTAGGTAATCCCCTAATGCACAAAGGCCTTCTGCAACATAGTTGATAAATGGTCATCCAATTTCTGCTTATAGACCTTTAGTGAGGGGGATCCTGGTCATTCCTAGGGTAACATGTTGCATTTTTCAGTAGCTCAAGTCATCAGAAATTTTTCTAGCATTTGAAATCTGCCCATTCAACTTATATATCTTATTATTGCTCATTCTCCACTCTGGGGCCTTCTGTTCCCTCAAGATTCTGCTCCAGGTCCCCTCCTCATCTTTCTCTATACTCTTCACCTCAGCAACCTTATCTGTCTGTTCTCATAGCTCCATTTGTCACAGCTACAGACATTTTTTTTTCTAGATGCGTGTCTTCAGCCATGATCTTTCACCCAAACTTCATACTCACATCTCTTAATTTTTATGGGTCATCAAGTCAGTTAACAGACTTGTTTATTGTGTACAAGACAAAGCAGAACCAAAGAACACCAGAAGGGCATAGAAACTGTCTTTTTTTTTTTTTTTTTTTTTGTCTCCCTGGCACATAACCTCTATGTAGACTTTGGGTGATTAATAAATGGTTGTTCAAGTTGACAGTTGCTATTGGGGGCTGTGAGATCATGTACATTTAGAGCTCATTTGTGGTCACTGAACTTGAGATACTGGTGGGACATTAAAGTGGAAGCATCATATAAAAAGTGAGAAATTAGGGGGCAGCTGGGTAGCTCAGTGGATTGAGAGCCAGGCCTAGAGACAGGAGGTCCTAGGTTCAAATCTGGCCTCAGACACTTCCCAGCTGTGTGACCCTGGGCAAGTCACTTGACTCCCATTGCCTACCCTTACCAATCTTCCACCTATAAGTCAATACACAGAAGTTAAGGGTTTAAAATTTAAAAAAAAAAAAAAAAGTGAGAAATTACTGTAGCAGTGATGGTGATGCTATGGTATGGGCGCCAAAGGTGGCACATGGAGTGCTCTCTGTGGGCACGCAACTGCCTTCTTCCCCACCACTCCTACCCCCACCCCCAGAGTTCATTACTAGAAAGGCAGAGGGACTTTGGTGCCAGGCGGAGCTACTCTGCTCCCACTCTCCAAAATGCCCAATTCCTTTTTTTCTCACACCCCTCCCCCGACCCCAGCAACTTAATGGGAGCTCACAGGGGGTAAGGTGGGTGGCTCACAGGCAGCAGAGTTGGAAGGGAGCAGAGAGCTCAGGCCATTCCCCTCCCCTTCTCTACATTCACTTCACCCACCCCTCTGCCCAGCAGCCCAATGGGAGCCCTTTCTCCCTCCACTGTGTGGGGTAAGGAGCGGGGGTGGGGTGCATTCGCCACAGAGGTGGGGCAGCACTCTCTCTCTAAAAGGTTTGCCATCACTGGCCTATAGGCAGGTCTATAGCTCAGAGAAGAGGTTGGGCTGGAGATAAATTTGGAAGTCATATTCAGGTATGTGACAAAGGCTTAAGGTGATCAATCTCTAGAGAGAAAAGAAGAGAATTGAGTGCATTTCTGAAAGTTCTATATATTTGAGCAAGGTGTCGAATAAGGAGGCAGAAAAAGGATTAACAGTTCAGAAAAAAATCAAAGCAGATAAAAAAATAATTACAGGTAGGAGAACCAAAGATAAATAGAGGCCAAATGGAATGACCTCCAGGAATTGATGCAGAGTGAAAGGAGCAGATCCAGGAGAACATTGTACACAGAGACTGATACACTGTGGTACAATCAAACATAAAGGACTTCTCTACTAGCAGCAATGCAAGGATCCAGAGCAAGGCTGAGGGACTTATGAGAAAGAAAACTAGCCACATTCAGAGGAAGAACTGTGGGAGGAAAAATACAGAAGAAAAACAACTGCTTGAACACATGAGCTGTTGGGGATATTATTGGGGATGTAGACACTAAACGATAACTCTAATCCAACTATCAATAATATGGAATTAGGTCTTGATCAATGATTCATGTAAAACCCAGTGGAATTGTGCATCATCTAGGGGGGTTTGGGGGGGATTGGGGGAGAGGGAAAGAACATGAAATACGTAACTATGGGAAAATATTCAAAATAAAATAAATAGAGGCCAAGGTCAAGCAGAAATCAAGGATGAAGGCCAAAAAAAAGGTCATTGGATTTGTCCCTTAAGAGGGCATTGGCTCTGTTGTGGTTCAACCACTTCACCTGTCTGTATTGTCTTTGCATTTACTAGTTTCAGTTGCTCTAAAGAGTTTTTTCTTCAGATGACTACATATTTTGATCTTTCTTGAAGGGATATTTTACTTTTTAAAATTTAAAAAAATTAAAGTGCAATTGAGAATTTCAAATGATATTATAATTGTTTACTTCTGAAAAAGTTGCTGTTTGGAAGAAATAGGTTTGTTATATTTAAGAAATATAACAAATGTTAAGGTTCATGGTATTGGCAGAAAAGATAGTGACCAGAGTAAAAAGTTGGTAATGGCAAACTGCAGCATATGGTTTTAGCCATTTTGTTCCTTATATTATCACTAATGGATTATAAAACATAGGGATTATATCCCATGACATCACAAATCTTATATGAACACAATGTCCTAGACTGGCTAACCCTTATTTTTTTTTAACTACCATATAGGAATGGTCTTGCAATATTCTTTTGCTTCCTCTGGAGAGTGCCTGGTCAAACCTATTCTCCACCCACAGAATAACTCAGTACTGCTTCCTTTCCTTTCTAAATATCTAATTTCCTTTAAGGCCCAGTTCCGCTTCTTTATTAGGTCTCTCTTGATCTCCCCAACTGTTAGTGCCTTCCACTTAAAATCATTTTTTTTTATTCTGTTTTGTGTTTTGGCAAGAAAACCTTCTCTATCATGTTTGAGAACCTGTCAGTAAAAGGTTTATTCTGTACATTATTACACAAACCTAAAGACAAAAAGACTTCAGATGACACATAGAGAAGTATGCCTGTCTCTCTCGAACCAGTGGGCATCTGAATACAGGAGATTTCTTAAAGGTACTTAGAATATACAGTATACATGATGCCAAATTTACAGCTGGTCAACCATTGAATCATTGGCCTTGGAAAAAAGAAGTAATTGAACTAAGGGTAATCTAAGTGGGTTGGTAGGAGTGGAAGACAAATGCAAAGATTGAAAGGTTTCAGTAGAGTGATGAATGGTCTCACTCTTTCTATATCTGTTCTTCTTTGATTTCCCTTTTGCCCTTCTTCCCACAGGTGAATGGTGTGACCCTACAAGGGGCTGAGCACCATGAGGCAGTGGAGGCACTTCGGGGTGCAGGTGGAGCAGTGTTGATGAGAGTCTGGCGGGAGCGAATGGTGGAGCCAGAGAATGCAATCACCGTCACTCCTTTGCGTCCGGAGGATGACTATAGTCCCCGAGAGAGGCGGGGGAGTACCCTTCGTCTGTCTGAGCCTTCCAGTCCCACCTGCCCTCCTCGCCAACGACATACTACCTTTCTAGTCAGAAGTGAAAGAGGCCTTGGTTTCAGCATTGCTGGTGGCAAAGGCTCTACACCCTATCGAGCAGGAGATGGGGTGAGGAGATAGAATGCAGGTTAAAGGGATGAGATGAGATGGAAGGCTAGGATAAGAGTAAAGGCCAAGGTTAGAGTTAAGGACTATTAGGCAGAGAAAAAAGAAGACAAGGCTAAGGATAGGATAGAGACACTTCCTATATTTCTATGGAATTCAATTCCTGAGCTGAGAATAGCTCTAGTGACATTGGATCCTCCTTCCCCACCCTCAGTGGTATTTTGGGACAGTGATTCAGTGATAAGACTTTCTCAAAGCTCTTACTTGGGATAGTCTGCTGGGGAGCCTGGGAGGGAAAAGAAGGACTAGAAAAAAATCTGAGTAGGTAAAGGTAAGGAGAAAGATGGCTTCTAAGGTTCCTTCTAATTGTGAAGTTGTATGAAAGGAGAGTGTGTGAGAAGTTTAGAGCAGGGTCTAACTATTCTATTCTCTGCCCAGGGAATCTTCATCTCAAGGATTGCTGAAGGTGGGGCTGCCCACCGGGCAGGCACATTGCAGGTTGGGGACCGAGTAATCTCAGTGAGTGGCTAGATTTCAGATGCTTGGGATCTCCTCTTCCCTCAGAAATTACACATGGGCTCTTGTGTAATCTCTCTCTCTGGGTGTCTCTCATATGCTTTTTCTCTGCTTTGGGAATTGCAGGATTATGGAGTAGGGGTGTGGCTGTATCCAAGGGCTGAACCAGCCCAGTTTGTGGGGGAGGTCTATTGGAGCCTCTGTGGCTAGCCAGGGTGGTAAGAGATGGGACTGTCTCTTCAGCGCTGCTTCTGTCTGTTCTGGCCCCTGCACAGGGATGGGGGTTCAGGGATAGCTGTCTTGCTTCTCTGGTCCCTGATCCCTGTCCCTGGGGGCAACTCTTCCAGATCAATGGGGTAGACATGACAGAGGCCAGACATGACCAGGCAGTCGCACTGCTTACTGCTGCCTCCCCTACCATCACGCTGCTGCTGGAACGAGAGGCTGATGGGCCTCTCACCCCTGCTGCACCACTCAGCTCCCCTCTACCCCCCAGCCCTGTCACACCCATGGCAGTTGGGGAGCCTGGGCCCCCTCCTAGCTTCATGACCACCACTCTAGAAGGACCGTATCCTGTGGAGGTGAGGAGCCCCCAACCCTCCCCCTTCTCTATTTCTCAGTCCCCACTTACCTTAATTTCTCCACATACACATTTTATTTTCTATTTCCCTTCCTCTTCCCCCTGCCTAGTGTTTCCCCTTCACCTCTCCCACTAAGGGAGTCCTTTATTCTTTTCTTTCTATCCTATGAATTTTTTTAAAATCTCCTAGGACAGTGATGGGCAAACTATTCCCTGAGGGCCAGATCCAGGCTGTAGTTTGCCCATCACTGCCTTAAGCGATTCCCTAAGGGTGGATCTGGCCCTCGGGGAATAGTTTGTCCATCACTGTCCTAGAACCATCCCTATTTTATACCCCCTTAGAGTAGGATTTTGTCTTCTGTAGTCTGAGGAGACTGTGTTTGTCCTTCCTCATATACCCATCCAAGTCAAAGATGTCACCATACATCTCTGGCTGTTTAGTAGTTCGTAATGATCCAAGGATATTTCTAAATAGTTTTTTAATCTCCATTTTCAACCGGTATTGATACTCAGTATAATTAATTCCATAAATTTACTATCTAGTGTGGGATGTAGGACTTTTTGTTGTTTGACCCAAAATCTGTCTTCCGTCATATATAGGAGGGCATATCTCTAATATCTGAAATTTAATGTATGAGCTTCTCCTTGGCCTTCCAGATTTTTTATAACCCTGGATGCACTCTTAGTTTGGGTCTTTCAAGATTGAAAGGGCCTGTATTCTTCAGTCTGTCCTCATATGTTCTTGTCATATTCACCTTCCTATGTCCTACCCTACCATTTCCCTCACTTATGTCCAAATCACCTTAGCTTCCTTGGAACTGCCTTAGGTAGCCCTCTTGTGGGTGTGGGTGTGTGGGGGGCTTGAGGTTTGGAAACCAGACCTGCACAGAGAATCCTTGGTGTATGAAGGGCAGAAGATATGTCTTCCCTTTCCCTTCCTCATAGTGCCTAACATGATCTAACAAGCCCCATGGGCTGATGGTCTTAGGGAAGCAGCTCCAAAATGAGGATTAGGAAACAGTTTCAAAACTGCTATTAACTAGCTCTGAAGCCTTGAGCAAGTCACTCATTTCAGGTGCCATATCTCTGAGGAGCTCATTATCTCTGAGAAGATTGAACTGGATGGTCTGTATGATCCTTTCCAGTTCACTATAGCTCTGATGCTAGAAGTTTCTAGTGGCTACTAAGGTCCATCTTATTTATCACAAAGAGTAGAGTCTTTTATCCTATAAGTAGTTTGGAAGATATCCCCCAATAGCTTACCCTACATTATACCAATTTGAGGTTTCCTTGCCCTTTTTTCACCTAACTTCATCACTTTGTATTGATGTTTATCCCCACTGGGTTAACATTTCACTTCAAGGAGCTTATTGTCATCTACAACCTTGTGGTAGTGAGATTTCATTGTGCGGTCTCTGCCAGATTATTTATAAAAATAAATCTTGCTTATTTTTCCCTATCCAGAGAAAGTTCAAACTCCATAATGTACATCAAGCCTTTTGTTTCTATAAAAGTGCTATCAGGGTGTGAACTTTTCTTAAAGTTTTTGATCCCTACCTCTTTGTTTTATGTCTCCAAGACAGTTCCCTAACTTTGACCCAATATCCACTGTGCTCTATACTTACTCCATCATAATTTCTTCCTTGCCCTTTCAATATCTCCAGGAAGTCTGCCTGGTGAAGGCTGGTGGGCCTCTGGGGCTGAGTATTGTTGGAGGCTCTGACCATTCCAGCCACCCATTTGGGATCCAGGAGCCTGGTGTGTTCATCTCTAAGGTAGTGGTACTGGGGAGGGAAGGGAACAAGTTGTATATATGGGAGGTGGGGTTGTATCTCATTCCTCTTTCCCTGTCAGGAATACTCTTCCCCATGAAGCCTTATCATTGCTGCCTATGTGATGGGAGATAGTGTTTGCATATAGTGGGTATATGTGTTATCAGTGTGGTTGTACACTGCCTGGATAGAGGGATATCTGAATATGGGTTTGCTAAAGAAACAATATCTAGAAACTGAAACTAGAGTAAAGGAGGTCAGAAAAAGCCAGCACATGCCATTTGTTACTTCATTCAGCCAGACCTGTGCAAGTATATTTCCTCTTCCTACTTTCTGCCATCCAACTCTAGCTGGCTCTCCCATTCCATAAGATGTCCTGCACTGCCCTGTACCTCTGCTGTTATGTTTCTACTAGGTGCTTCCTCGGGGATTGGCTGCTCGAAGTGGGCTTCGTGTGGGTGACAGAATTCTGGCGGTGAATGGGCAAGATGTTCGAGGAGCTACACATCAGGAGGCTGTGAATGCCCTACTCAGCCCCACCCCTGAGTTGTGTCTGCTGGTACGGAGAGATCCTCCCCCACCAGGCATGAAGGCATGTATCTCTAACCAGGCTATGTTGGACCTGGGGCATAGGGCTGTTTGAGAGCAGAATGGAGATTTTGTTGGGTTTGGAGAGATATGGCTGCCTTCAAATGGTGACAGATGACTTCTTTGGCCTCTCCTTTTTTTCTACCCTTATTGCCTTTAGGAGATTTGCATTGAAAAGGCCCCTGGGGAGAAGTTGGGGATCAGTATACGAGGTGGGGCCAAAGGTCATGCTGGGAACCCCTTTGACCCCACTGATGAAGGTGTCTTCATTTCCAAGGTGAGATTTCCTGAAGCCTAGAGGGATCCTCCACCAAAATAATTCCAAGATTGGGAGGTTTTTTCTTACTTCGCTCTTCCCCACCAAACCCTGGAGGGAAGTTCTCCTTTCCCCTTCAAACATATCTATTCTAGGATTCACCTTTTACCTCCAAGATCCTTTTCTTCCATTCATACATTTTCTACCCTGTGCTTCCTAGTGACAGAGCATGACTCTTCCCCCATTGTCAGTCTACTGAGTTTCCCCTTTATCCTCCTGATATCCCCACCTCCATTCTCACCTTTTCACATTCCTTTGGTTCTCAGGTGAGCCCAGCAGGTGCTGCTGGGCGAGATGGCCGCCTTAGAGTGGGAATGCGGCTCCTTGAGGTGAATCAGCAGAGCCTGCTAGGCCTGACACACACTGAGGCTGTGCAACTACTTCGTGGTGTCGGAGACACCCTTACAGTGCTTGTCTGTGATGGTTTTGATCCTGTAGCTGCTGCTGCCCTTGAGGTCAGTCACCCAGCCAATGACATGGGAGAGAAGATATTTATTAGACATTTGGTCAAGCTCGCTTAGCTGTGCTAAGTGCTATGAGTATAAATAGAAAAATCCTCACCTTCATGAAGTTTTAAGTTTTAATGAGGGTGACAACACCTAGAGGACCTGAGAGGATTGGTTAGGAGAGTAAAAAGGGCAAGATATGCTAAGATGGGAGATTCCTTGTGACCCAGAGATGACCTGGCCTAGTGGCACAACCTAGTCATTTAACCTCTCTGAGGAGCCTCCATCTTTCATCTGTAAAACAGAGGAAAGAATACCTCTAGCAAATACCCATTTAGTGACTTAAGCCTCCAAACAGAACTCAAAATCCTCACAATCAGCAGCCTCCAATCTATTCATGAGATGGGCACAGATCCGATGCCCCTTCTTCTACAATGTTAATTCATAGCCCAGGTGTCTACCCTCCCAGTGATTCTAATTCCAGTTCATATTTAGATTCTAGTGATCCCTGATATTATAATAGGCCAGTTTGGTTGAAATAAGAGAATAATTTCTAGAAAGGTAGACTGGTGCCAGATTTTTAAATGCCAAGCTGAGGAGTTTGTTTTTTATCTTGAGGAAATCCCTGATAGTTCTTGAGCCAGGGGGGTGTCATGGGTAGGAAGTTTATTTTAAGAGGTTGAATTTAAAAAGAAGAGAAAGGAAGCTAAGAGCTCAGTTCAAAAGCTATTGCAGTGATTAGAGTAAGAGGTGATGAGGGCCTGAACTTGAGTGGAGAGAAGTGCAAGGTGTTATACAGGCATGTTGGCAAGACTTGGTTAACTGCATGGATATTTGGGGTGACTGGAAGGGAGGAGTTGAGATTGATTTCTTAATTTGGTTTGGCTGCACTCAGCACCTTTGAGCTGTCGGGTCCCAGTCTCAGAAGGCAATTCACTACTTCTGAGAGATTCTCTTCCTGCTGTTGAAATCATTCCTATCACCAAATTCAAATTCAACATTTATTAAGCATTTGCTGTGTACAAGACACCATGCTAGAGAATAGTCTCCAAATCCCTTCTCAGGGAGTTTCATTCCCTGTGTATGCATCTAGAAGAAGCCTAACACTCACAAGCTTCGTAAGAGTGGAGTGGGAGATGGGCCTCAGAGAAGCACCTCACCCTAGGGCTCAGATAAACTCTGCCATGGCATGCCTTGTAACCTGGAGCTAAGTGGGTCTCGGTTTCTTCTTCTGTAAAATCAAGGGGTTAGACCACATTAGAGCTTCCTAATCTTATTTGTGTCTTGGATCCTTTGGGCAGTTTGGGGAAGCCTATGGGCAGAATTAGGTTTTTAAATGCACAAAATAAAATACAGAGGATCACAAGGGAAGCCAATTATATTGAAATATGTGTATAGTTAACAAAAATTTTTTTTCTAAAAACAGTTCTCAGACCCCAGGTTAAGAGATATTTATCTCTTGTTCCTTTTGCAAAAGTACAGATAACTTTCCATTTCAAGTTAGAAGGTTGGACTTGGAGTAAGGAAACTCTTGAGTTTAAATCCTGCTTCTGGCATGTGCCTTGGATACAAGCTGTGTGAATATGGTTAAATCACTTAACCTCTTAGAATCTGTCTCCTAATCTGTTAAATGGTGACAGCACCTGTATTATGTAACCTTCCAGTGGTTGTTAGTCTCAAATGAGATACTATAAAGTGTCCTGCAAACTTTGAATGCCTTATCACTGTAAGTTATGTAAGTTACAGTTAATCCTGCACATATTTCAATTAGTGATGCCTTTACCTGGAACTGAGTGTTTAATTTTCATTGGCCTACAGTGCTTCTCTTATAGGGTGAGATAGCCAGTATTCTTTATGCAGTATGGTATAGTAAAGCAAGTAGTCATCATGGAGTCAGGAGAGGCCTGAGTTTGAATTCTGAGGACACTTCTCTACTTCTAAACCTTTGATCTGCAAAATGGGGATAATACTTGAATCACCAACCTCAGAGAGTGCTGTGAGGAAAGTACTTTATTATTCTAATAGTGCTATAGTTTTTTTTTTTTCTTAAATGGATTTGAACATTTTAAGTTATCAAAATTAACCAAGTACATAAGGTAGCCCTTGTCAACATTTATACATTTATAGCAACATCTCTGCAGTAGTACATAACTTGCTTCAAGGTAATTCCAAACCAGATTCCCCTCCTGGAGCCAGGTCTTCACATATCCCTCTTACGCTTTTTACTTTCCCCTTTTCCAGATGTCTCCAGGTATCATTGCCAACCCCTTTGCTACTGGTATTGGACGCAAGAACAGCCTGGAGAGTATCTCATCCATTGACCGTGATGTGAGTCCTGAAGATCTGGACAAGGTTAGTATGCTGCATAGTCAAACTTCCCTCAAGTCCTTTGAGTAGCCCATATGATTGACATGAACAAGGAGCTTCCCCAGTGAGTTGGTCAGAGTTCAGTTGTTATTGTGAATCACATGGCTGCTCTTAGGAGACAGATGCTCAAAAAAACCCCTTAGAATCTGTGATGAGCACAGTGTATTCTGGTGTAATTCCCAAAGTAATTTGGGAAGGAAACTTCTGCCTCTTTCTTCCCTTCTTATTGACTCTCCCTCAGCTTCCCAAGATCTGACTCTCCCTCAGCTTCCCAAGATCTGACTCTCCCTCAGCTTCCCAAGATCTGAGTTCTTCTTTCTCCTCTAGCTTCTCTTTCCCTCCCTCTCTCTCTCCCTTCCATCCCATAAATATGTGTATCTGTAGGGCTACAGGTGGCGGGGAATGACTCTTGTAGGCTCTTCCCCTCCTCCCGGCTTCCAGTCTGTTTTCTTTCCCTGTTTTCATACTTTTCCCACCTAAATCCTGTGGTCCTGGACTGGTATAGGAGGCTGTAGGTAGGAAATAAGCAACAGGAAGTGTCCATGTAGAGGGGGGAGTGTGTGTCCACTAACTGTCTCTACATCTTGCTTTTCATTTTTTTTCTCATTGGGTTCATTCACATGTCCCCTGTGTCCTGGTGACAACTGAATTGATGGAGGTACCAGGAAGGCATATGGTTATAGATGCTTACTCAGAGCTAGCCAGGGACCAACTAACCCTTTCCAAAGATTAACACCAGTTCTCTCTAAGACTTCCTAGAAATTCCAACCTATTCTTTGTACTCTTTACATGTATATTGCTCATGTATATCTTATATACTCACATATGTTATATAGCAAGATCTTTGAACCACAGAATTTCATAGTCAGAAGACACTCTGGAGCATATAGCATCCAACTCTTACCTGAAAGGTATTCCCTTGACAATACTACTTAAAAATGGTCATCTAGCTTCTATTCAAAGACCTCCAAAAATGGAGGAATTTATTAGCCTACAAGGTAGCCCTGATTTCATTTTTAAATAGTGTCATTAGGAAATTCTTCCTTATATTGAGTTGAACTCTGTAACTTCTTATTTCTCCTAATTCTTCTGAAGCCAAAAAGGGCTATTCTAACCTTTCTTTCACATGGTAGCCCATCAAATACCTGAAGGCAACAATCATGTATACACACTTATCACTCCAAGTCTTCTCAGTTAAATTCAACCAACATTTGCTAAGCCCCACCCTTTTTGTAAAATATTATTTATGTGTGGGGATACAAAGACTAAAATAAAATAGCCTCTACTTTCTTTTTAAAATAATTCCCTTTTGTCTAAGAATCAATACTGTGTATTAATTCCAAAGCAGAACAGCAATAAGGGCTGGGTAATGGGAGTTAAGTGGCTTGCCCATGGTTACACGGCTAGGAAGTATCTGAGGCCAAATTTGAACACAGGAACTTTCCATCTCTAGGCCTGGCTCTCAATCCACTGAGCCACCCACCTGCCTCCAATAGCTTCAACTTTCAAGGAAGTTCCCCTCATTTGGGGCAACACATATACACAAACATTCTCTATGCCTTCATATACTCCTTAGGTTGCAAGGTTTCTAAGCTTCTTACCATTCTGGTCAGTTTTATATATTCCTTCTCATGTAGACCTAGGTATATTTTCTTTGGATTGTCTTGCAGACCCTGAGTCCAGAACCCCTGAGACTGGATTACCGAACCCTGGCTGCTTTACCTGGAAGCAGCAGTATCCAGAGAATTAATTCCAGGGTAAGTGAGTTCTCTCTCTCTGTCTCTCTCTCTCTCTCTCTCTCTCCCTCTCTCTCTCTCTTCCTCTCCTTCTCCCTCTCCCTCTTCCTCTTCTCTCCTCTCTCCCCCTCCTTCTATCCTTCCCCTCCTCCTCTTTTTTTACCCCCCAGAAACATGTGTCAGCTGTATGAAAGTGAATAGGATAGAGAATGAAGATAAGAGTATGAGATTGATAATATCAGTGAGTGCTGAAAGGCTGTAAAGAGTTTGGGGGAACCAATTAGGAAAGGTTTCTGAGTATAGATGAGCCTTGAGTTGGGCCTTAGAAGATACTGGGATTTAGAATGACCAAAAGTAGAAAAGATTTTCCAAGCCAAAAGAATAACAGGAGCAGAGGTGAAGTGTCAGTAATTTACAGGGCACTTTCAAGAGATAGTAAGGAAACTGAGTAGCTGAAGCTGCAGATGAGGCAGGAAGGAGACATGTTCAGAAAGGTAGGTTGGGTCCAGATTGCCAATGGCTTAAGGTAAGAGGTACTCAATTAGGGCTTCCCTGAGAGTGCATCAATAATAAACTTGTAATAAATAATCTTTGTATATAGAGCAGTGGGACAAACCCAAAGGACATTCGAGCTGAGATAAGATAAAGTCTTTACCATGAAGGACCCTTAAATTTGGTAGTGAGATGGAGTATAAAGGGAGGAATGATTAGTAATATTGTGAATTATTTACAGAGCAGTGTAGAAGAAAGAACTCTAGGCTTGGTTCAGCCCCTGGCTGTGCTCCTCACTACCATGCAGCCATGGGCAGGTCCTTTAACTTCTTTGGGCTGCAGTTTCCTTCTCTATAAAATGAGTTTAGATAATTTTAAGATCCCTTTCTAATCTGGGATCTCAAGGTGGAGTAAAAGAGAACTGACAGTGTCAGCCCAGGTGACCCTGATATTTTCAGTTTAGCATATATAACAGAAAGAGCAATTTGGGAAAAAATTTGATAACTAGATGTGCTTAAGCAACTAAACTATGCTAGGGGCTTGGCATTTAGAAAAGAGTTTAGGGCTAATTATATAAAATGGTGAATTATTTGGGTTTGTTTTGTTTTAAGACCCTTATCTCTATCATAGAATCAATACTACGTATTGATACCAAGGCAGAAGATGGGTAAGGGCCAGGCAATGGGGGTTAAGTGACTTGCTCAAGGTCACACAGCTAGGAAGTGTCTGTGGCCAAATTTGAACCCAGGACCTCCCATCTTCAGGCTTGGCTCTTAATCTACTAAGCCCCCAATGAATTACATATGAAAGGTGAAAACAGAATATTAAGAAACTTAGGACATAGCCATATATGTCCTAACCTGTCCTAAAGGTTGGAATGGGGAAGATTATCAGGAAAAGAAGAGTCAGAGAAAGCCAGGATATTGTATTAGCATAGAGGTCAAAGAAGAAAAGTTTCAAGACGGAGAGGGAAAAACCCTGTTTTCCCAAATGTGGCCTTTTCCATGAATATTTCCCACAGTTCTAGTCATGTCAGTGCCTCCTCTTCCATATAGGGTCTCTACCACAACTCTTCCCTCCTCATTTATTTCTTCTCCCCTCCCCTCAGCAGATAAAAATAGCCAGCTGGGTGGGTGTGATCAAAGGCAGGCTAGCAGCTGGGAAGCCCAGGACCCTCAGGAATGTTGTGAGGCTATGAAAGGGGTGTAGCCCATCTAGTCCTAGAGACCAGTGTTCTCCAGAGGAGGTGAGGAGACTACATCTTTGTTGGGGGCTCTGCTGAGGCTTAGTTTGGGGGAGGATTTTGTGGGTACCTGTACAATAGGGGGCAGGGAGGGAGGTCAGTTTAAAGGTGGTTTGTAAAAGAAGATGCATGAAGGGAAGAGGAGGAAATGAGAAGGGGAGAGAGGATATAAATAAGATTTAGATGCCTTCCAGCACAAAGAAACTGTGGGTTTTATTTTGATACTAACCCCCTCCCATTGCTCTCTCTGATCCTATACATTTCCCATTCTCCCCTGCATCCATTTTTTGAATCTGTATTTCTAGCTTGGGACAACTTCAGGGGTTACACTTGTTATGATATAAGACTTTTTGCTATCTATCCTACCTAAATTCCTCTTTTGAACCATTCCCATATTTCTTCTTCCCCCTTGATAACTTTCTCCTGCTCCCTTTTTCTTCCCTGCTCTTTATCCTACTTACCTCTCTCTCCATGTTTCCTGCTGGTAATGGCACAAAAAAGTTGAGAAGGACGTTGCACAGGACCCCAACGCCATCAGAAAGAGTCTATAAATAAGCTAATTAAAGGAATTTCAAACAGGCCATTTAGTAGCACTTCCCAAGGTGGTGGGCTCAGGAATGGTAAAGGAGATTTCAAGAAACGGGCTTAATTCTGTGCCCTGGTCTTTTCTGAGGAAAGGTATCAGGAAGATTCCTCCTTCTAAACGGCCTTTTAGAAGAGCAGCTAAGTTAGCAAGAATAGGTCAAGGAGTGGTAAATATGCAAGATATTCTGGGCCGAATCCACATATTAAATATTAGTAAATTCTCCTGGACAGTCATTGGGAAGTTTTAAAGGAATCCAAGAGTGAAATTGAGGAAAGCTTGATGAAAATGTGTAATGTGTCCTGACAAAAACGTGCACTGTTCAGGAGAGTTGGCACACAGCCAGCATGCCTCCTGCTGGAGATGAGGCCTGTAGCTAAGATGCCAGAGGCAAGACAGGCAGCTGTCTAGGGCCCAAAAAGGGGAGAACATACCCAGACATACTTGGTCATTTATTTTAAATAAGTGCACATTTTCAGTAACAGAAAATTTTTTTCCATGGGCCATTGTTATTTATATGATGATTTAAGTCAACTTTTATAGTTGACTCAAGGCTCAAAGTCCCCAAAGGCAGTAATATAAAGGAAGTGTCATTTTTAAAACTTGTATGTTTATGGGTTAAGAACTATGATTAGTAGGGAAGGTCTTCTAAAGATGGATGTCCTAGGGCTGATCCTAGCTAACATTTTAAAAAATTATATAGAAGAAATATAGTCTAAAATAGCCATGGTTAGAGACAGTACACAGCTCTGGTGGGTAGTAAAATGTTGCTCTAATAATACAGATTACACAGAGAATTCCTGAAGCTGAACATGGGATAGGGAAGCATTAGTATGGACAAATGTAGAATAATATGTTAGGGAGGAAGTCATTCAAACTCTAGACTTCTGGACTTTGAGTTCATAGAGAGAACGTAGGAAGAGGACCTAAGAATTTTTATAGATTTAAATAAATTTATTCCAGAACATATTCTTGTTCAAATAAGGGTTGGTCTTGAATGACCTTCACAAACCCTTCCAATTGATAATATGACTCCTATAATAGACATAATAATAGACATCATTTAGTACATTAACATGGCTAAAGAAGATTCAAAAAGAACAAGAATGGAAATAAGGAAAGATTATTGAAGACAAGATGAAAAACACAAGCTTTTTAATATTGGAAAATTGAAGGCTAAGAAAAAACAAGATCCAAGTCAGGAAATTTATAAAATAGAGCAAACATGAACTTAATGTATCATAATTAGGCAATAGATTGTGGGAGCCCGAGAGAGGGATTTAGGTAGGTTAGATAACAAAAAGTCTTATATCATAACAAGTTGTAAACCCAGAAGTTGTTCCAAGGTAGAAATACAGATTCAGATAGAATTTTCATAAGTCACTGAGTTCCAGGGTCCTCTGGAGAGGATTTTAGGGATGTCTCTAACCTTCAAAAATAACACGTTGAGGGGGCAGCTGGGTAGCTCAGTGGATTGAGAGCCAGGCCTAGAGATGGGAGGTCCTAGGTTCAAATCTGGCATCTGACACTTCCCAGCTTTGTGACTCTGGGCAAATCAATTGACCCCCATTGCCTAGCCCTGACCACTCTTTTGCCTTGGAACCAGTACTTTGATTCTTTGAACAATATTGATTCTAAGACAGAAGGTAAGGGCTTAAAAAACTAATCAAATAAATAAATAAATAACGTTGAGGGGGTGGTGGCTAGTGGATTGAGAGCCAGGCCCAGAGATGAGAAAGAGGTCCTGGTTTCAAATCTGGCCTTAGACACTTCCCAGCTGTGTGACCCTGAACAAGTCACTTAACCCCTATTACCTAACCCATACCCCTCTTCTGCCTTAGAATCGATACAGTGTTGATTCTAAGATGGAAGGTATGGGTTTTTAAAAATAATAATACTAATGTGTTGAAGATTGACCATGGTCTTTTCCAAACCAGTCCTTGGTACCCTGGACAGAATTGGGGGTGCTAGGCTGGCAGAAAAGGGGATTGACACTAGGGGAAGGGAGCATTGTTTTGGACTTTATTATACTTGTGTCCATCATTTTTCCTCATCTCTTCTTCCATCTCCCTTCCTCACTTACACTCCTTTTCTGTGTGTCCCATCTCTGTCGGTCTGTCTTCCATCTTTCTCTCTCTCTCATGTGAAGCTCCAGTTTTCCTCTCTCCTGCGCGACAGTCTCTGGGAGCCCAAGCCCAGCGCGATGGACAGAGCCCCAGCAGGCCTGCACAGAGCTGAGGGCAGCTCAGAGGTCTCAGCCTTGGTCCAACCTAGCAAGGGCCCCTCTGGGTTTACCCCAGTAATGGGTGCCTCCCCAAGAAGTTCTGAAGAGCCCGTGGGGGAGGGGGAGAGCCTGGTGGATTCCAAGTCAATTCCATTTGGGGAGAACCCTTTTGTGCTGGCCAACCGGGGAACATCATGCCTAGGGGGACCTCCCCTGGGATATGGCCAGGGAGGGGTGCTGAAGACCAGCCTCTGCATCCCCAAGGCAAGCAGTACTTCACCCTTACCCCAGTAACTGTGTAATAGAGACTAACCTGGGAGTTGGGCTAGGCACTAAGGTAATAATTGTAAGACACACTAATTATGATCCCTAATTTCCAGACCTAGAAATGAAGTTGGGGGAGGGAAAGAAAGTAGGGAACTCTTAATTATGACCTCTAAACACCTTCCCTCATCTATAAGTCTTATAGTATCTTCTTCATCCATGTTCATTTATATCCCTGTTATCTATGAGGATACCCACAGAGAATATTTTAAGCTTTTTCTGTCCCATCCCCAGGTCACTTAGTCAACTCTCAACCCTTCACCTCTCTCCAACTTCCTATACTTTTCTCTGTCCTAGCCTTTTAACGCCATACCCATGTAGATATATATTGATCTATACACATACATATCTATCCCCTTTGGACCTTGTGAGATTATGACTATATCTGTGTGACCACCTCCTATCTCCCTCTCTTTTCTCCCTCCTTACCTCACAATTTTGTCTCCTCTTCTAGGCTTCTCCGGGGGCCATAGGAAATCCTCTTGAAGCCCCTCGCTCTCCCAGTAGCCAACAGGTGAGTTTCAATAAGGGATGGGACTTGGCAAGGATATTGGCCTGAAGAATTTGTAGTAGTGGATGGGACAGCCTGGCAGGGGAATCTTTTTTTCTTGTCTAGGGTCTGTCAGTTAAATATATCTTTAATCAAGGCTCCTTACTCTTCAGGAGCCTTTGGTATAATGGCAGAGGCCTATCCCCTTTCCCATCTAGGCAAGGGTCTGAACTAGAGTGGTAACTGTATGAGTGGGTAGAGAACAATAAATATGAGTATTATTATGGAGACAGAATTAGGTAGGCTTCATATCCAATTCAGTATATGAAGTGAGGAGAAAAAATGTTAAGAATCACTTTGCTGCAAGCCTGTGTCACTGAGAGTATGGTGGTGCTCTTAGAAATCGAGAAGTGTATAATGGCTGGTTTGATGGTACTGGGGAGAAGATAAGTTTCATTTTGAACACATTGAGCTCGAGATGCCCATGGTAGGGGCCTCCAAAAAAAGATATTCAACAAGTAGTTGGTGATTCAGGAATGAAATTCAGAAGAGAAATAAGAACTGGATATGTATATGTGGAAATCTTCTGCATCAAGGTGCTAATTGAACCCTTGAATGTTGATGAGATCACCAAAGTAGTGAGAATATTAAAAAGAAGGCAGCCCAGGAAAGAGTTTTGGGGCTGAGGTTGGATTATAATCTAGCAAAGAAGACAGAAGGGGATTAGTCAGATAGGTGTTTCATAAAAAGTTCATCAGAAAGGAACAGAGTTCTATATGGTTTGAAGGACATTGTTACCAATGGGGAAATCAAGGAAGCTTTTCTGGAAGAGGTGGCATTTCAGTGGGTGGAGACAGTAGGCAAAGGGCATATGAATTACAGACAATTCTTGCCTTAAGTAAGGGGACCTCTGGAAGGCTTCTACTTAAAATTTTTTACATAATGTGAATTTGCCCATGGAGGTGGGAAAGGGAGGGGGCTGACATATGGGAGCCAGGGACAGAAGCATGGTACCTGAACACTGACAGACAAAAGACTGACATGCAGGACCCCGACAAGGGCAGGTAGGCATATGGGTGATAGGGCAAAGGTCTCCTCTCTCAGTGCCTAAGGTCTCAAGCCAAGCCCCACTGTGTGGTGGCAGCAGCGAGTCTTCTGCCTTATTTGGTGGGGAGGGGAAGGTTGTTGATTATGTTTTTGGTGGGGAGTGGGAGGCCATGGAGTGCCTAGCTGAGGGGTAGAAGCAGAGAGAGAGAGCATAGTACTGATGTGGACTGAAATGTCCCATGAACCCTGCCAAGCAGCTGTAAACCGTCAAAAGAACATAGAAACAACTAGTTGATTAGAATGGAGCCACCTTTCATTTGTAGTTATGAGTTGCTTAGATTCACAGTTATGAG
Source organism: Gracilinanus agilis (assembly GCF_016433145.1). Taxonomy (NCBI): domain Eukaryota; kingdom Metazoa; phylum Chordata; class Mammalia; order Didelphimorphia; family Didelphidae; genus Gracilinanus; species Gracilinanus agilis. The sequence continues at coordinate 706,099,407 of NC_058130.1, forward strand.
AAGATTCCTTATATCAGTCTTTAGATGTAACCTAGATCCTTAGTTAGGATCTCTGGACAGCAAGTATAGGTGGTTCAGTTTCCCACTGTAAAATGGAATTCTTTATTCCTTTTTAAATTTTAACGGGGGACCTGGAGGTCTTCTTACCATAGAGATATGTAAAGATTAACTTGCCCACAGTAACAGGAAGTAGAAACTATAGAAACAGGAAGGAGGAATCATAGAGACAGGAAGTGAGGTAGAAAAAGGGTATAAAAAGAGCCAGCATCAGTTGGGGGGGGGGGGCTAACTGGCTGTTTCAGGGAAGTTGGCTGCTGGGAGTGTGTTGGGTTGGTGGTTGGCATTTGGCATTTAGTTGTTGGAATATAAAAGGCGAGCCTGAGCTTAGAGGGCTTTTAAATGGCTTTAGCCTTCAGAGGGTTTTTTGGCTTTTGTTTTGGGCTATTGGGTTTTTTCTTTCTTGAACTTTTTTTGAAGGTGGTTGGTCTTCATTGACAGACCTAATTGGGGTTGGATTAAACACTGATTGGGTTGGTTTTGATTGGGATGGATTGGGTTGGAACTTTGTGGGGTGGTTGTTATTAGCGGTAGTCATAGGCAATTATAGACATAGGTAGTTTTAGGCGGTATAACTAGTATAGACATTAGGGAATTTTCTTTATCTCTTTCCTATATTTCCCTCCTTTACTATATTCTTTTCTATCTCTATTTTAATAAAACTAAATTGTTAATTGTTAAAAGTTGCTTTTTTATTTTTTTCAAACTCCTATTTTAACCCTTACACCAGTGACAGGACTAGGTTCAATTTCTAATGCTCAATTTCTAAACTCACTGCCTTCCTTAGAGTCTGTGCAGAAAAGAGCAAAACTTGACCTAAGGTTGCCCCAGGGTATTTAATATCTCATTTACATTGGTGTTTGCTTTCCCCTAGTGGGCAGAGTGAACCATGGGTAAAGCCACATAGAACATAGTGGACCATGGATAAAGTGACATCATTCATTCCCCTGGAGACAAGGGGCAGCAACTGCCCAAACAAATGACCCCTTCTTTAGTAACTAATCAAGATAAAAAGCATTACTGAAAGCCCTTATCCCCTTTTACTTTTACACTCTCTACTGTTACCATACCTCCTTACCTTACCTTAATTACTTACTGTACTAGCAACTCTTGTTATTATATTCTCTTATAATAAACCTCATTTCCTCAAAATGGAGTCAGTTTGAGCCATCAATCAATTCTTTGGACAGGACCCAATCAGCATTGCCCACATCAATACTGTAAGGTAAACATAGCTATTTATTTTAGAATGTGGATTTTTTTTAGAATTCTTTATTCCCTAGTAGGCTGGCAGCAGAGCCTGCCATAGGCCTGCTCTCCAACTTTTGCTCCCAGCAGGCAGAGGCAACAGTGGGCAGACCTGTGGAGGGAGTGGAGCTACACAGAGCCCCATGAGCAAAGAAGGAAATTCTGCAGAACAGTACACTTAGATTAAGTGAGAACTGACTGTCTAAGCATAGAGAACAGTGTTAATATAAACCTGGAGATGAGAAAACACAGGGCATGTTAGGTGAATAAGAAAGTAGTCCAGGACCTTGGATTATAGGATTAATCAACACCTAGTGAGGCAGTCCCTGCCCTGCATGGTATTGGTGGAATAGAACATGTTCACAATAAATAAATGTTGGATATATGTAGAATACACAGTATTGGAGAGATGAGTGGGGATACTAGTAACTGGGGGAATTAGAAGAGGCCTTTTGGAGGAAGGATCAAAAAGGATCCAAGATTTAGAGCTAGAAGAAGGGACCTCAGAGGCCTGTAGAATGACTCCTGATTGAATAGAAAAGACCCAGAGAGGTAACGAGTGACAGACAACACATTTTAACCTGACTTCCGAGTTATTGAAATTTTGGGGTCTCTGAACTAAATTTCCTGTGAGCCCACTGACTTCCTGTGGAAGTTTAGGGGGTCTTTGAACTACATTTACCATCAGCCCACTGGCTTCTTGCCTTACATCATTATGTAGACAGTTATGTAATGACATAGACAGAATAAAATCAAGAGGTGGACTGGGACTGGCTCTTTTTTCCTCCTGAAGCAGCATGGTGGCAGCAGGTAATGGTGCATCTTTCAAACAGCTAGCATGGCATGTGGCTTCATTTTTCTAATGGCTACCAATAAATCTTTTAAGACCATAATATTTTTAAAACTAATCTTTTATATTCATTTTATTTCTTATACTTCTGAAAAAACAACCAGTTTGAAATATGTAGGAGGCAGCTAGTAATGAGGAACTGGAGCTCAGGAGAGAGATGAGGCCTAGAAATAGGCCTGGAAAGTCATCTGCAAAGAGATGACATCAACATAAAATGTGCAAAAAAAGTAGCATGAGAGATTATTGAAAGAATAGAGTGACATAAGATTTCAGAGAGGAATGAATGAATGGAGCATTTGTTAAGCATTTACTATATGCAAAGCACACTGCTAAATATTGGAGATACAAAAAAAGAAAAGTGAAACAGTTTCTGCTCTCGAGCTAATGTTCTAATGGGGAGACAACAAATATGAAAAGTTTCAGCTGCAAGTCTAGTGGAAAGATCCCAAGGTACAACAGATAGTCATGCCTCTTCCTTATGTCATGTCCATTAGCAAATTCATATCACTTTCTGTTAAACCAGCACCAAGGACTTCAGTGGCAAGAATTTTGTTTCTGGGTCTTCATTAGCTGTGTCTGTAGCCTCTGCAGTAGCAGTTGCCAGGCTGCATCTCCACAGGGATTGTTTCCCAATCTGATGGCTGCAGACACAATGGTTAAAGCATTGCTATTCCCAAGGTTTTTAGGTTCAATCAGTCAGAATTCATTTATTAAGTGCTTGTAGGGTTCTTGCTAGGTGCTCAAGAAACCAAAAAAAGGCCAAAAAAAAAAAACCCTCACGGAATTCCCAGTCTAATGAGAGAGATGTATGCCAACAATTACATACAGAAAAGATGTATAGGGTGTCCCAAAAGTCTTTTAACCACACTAAGGATTTTAGGATACCCTCTATACAAAATAAATTTGGAATATGCAATATATGGGAAAAGAGTGATCAAGGTAGTGGTGGTGATTTGACTTGGCTGGCCCATGCTGCTTCCTGTCTCTCCCTCAGAGAGTCTTGCTGTGTCATTGAATTGCTGCCCATGTGAGTTGATTGGCAGTTGCTGGAGATGGCTATCCCTTTCTCCAAGAGAATTGCTTCCTCACATGGCTCTGAGGGCCAGGCTGAAAACAAACCTGGTAATCTAGAAGGTGCTGCCACTCCCAAGGCTACTATGCTTATCTGCCAGTTGATGGTAGTTGGTCAGCAATTGTTCCTGGTGGTAATAAGGAAGGTAGGCCTCCTTTGTGATAGTGATTACTTCCCTCACTGATAGCATCAGGGACGCACTGCTGTAGGTAGCACAAGTATTAGTCTTATCTTACAGATGAGGGAGACTGACACTTAGAGAATAGTCATGACTTAAACCTAAGCTTTACACAAGTCAGTACAGAGAAGAGCTGAGATCTGCTTCTAGGCCTTTTCCTCCTCTACTTTAATAGAGGACTCTGAATAAATGGGAAGTCTACGTAGGCTTAATCAGAAAAGGCTTACTAGAAATCCATCTTATGTTGTGCCTCTAATAATCATCATATTAATAAAAAAATAATCTTTGTATAGCTCATTAAGGATCAGAAACAGTTTTTGACTCTGTAAAAAGTAATGGGGAGAATTATTCAGAAAAGGAAAAGAATCAGGTATTCAATGAAGACCTTTGCCCTTAAAGTGAAGATGGGATATGCTGTGACTTGTCTGGAGAGAGGTATGTCAGAAACCAGAATGGTTCTTGAGGTCAAGCTTCCAGCTAAAAGAAATCCATTCACTGACGCTTTTAGATGAAGAGCTTGAATCCCATTCATACCTTTGACCAAAAGGATCTAGATCCATGGCAGTATTGTGGGAGAAAGGGGGGCAGAGCAAACTGTAAATGGGGCCTGCTGAGGCCGTGACCCTGGGTAAATGGGAGAAGGCTATTTATATGAAGATCTTGCTCTGGGAGCTTGATGCTAGAGGTCTATGTAGAGATTAGACAAGGAAAGAACACACCTATTGACAAAGTCAGAAGCCACTTTTGAGGAAAAAGTTGACTTTACAGAATGTCAGCATTATCCAAATGAAGAGAATAAATTGAGAGGTCTCTCAGAGGATGGGTTAGGAAAGGATAATGAAGTGTATGATAGGACAGGTCAAGCCAACAAGTACTAGGAGGCCCTCACAAAGATTGCAAAGCCAACGAAAAGAGATTTTAAGGAGTCATTGAGAAGAATATCTGTGAGACACATCCTTGGTGTTGACCCTTTGCCCAAAGTGGTCCAGGGAATGAGAATGTCATTAGGATGAGATGACTAAAATCTTTGACTTTAATGAAGATGACATCAGGGAGTTTGCTGCTTACCACATGCCTTAGGAACAGCTGGGTCATGTTTCATTCCAGATATAATTTAGCTAGGTAATTTAAATAAATCCCCTCAACTGTATGACATCAATGCTGGAACTTTTAAAAAACTCAGGGACAAAACTATGGAACTACCAACCAGAATGTGGAACTTGTCCTTACAGATAAGTCTTGCCAAAGGTACACAGATATCTTGCTTGACTGTTATCAAACCTGGGAAACAATTCCTGTGGATATGCATCCTGGCTACTGCTCTTACAGAGGCTGTAGCCACAGCTAACGAAGACTCAGAAAGTTTTTGCCACCAGAGTTCTTTATTAAACACTTGTAGGGTTCTATGCTAAGTGTTAGAGATAAAAAATTTTTTAAATTTTTAAAAAGGCCAAAAACTGTCCCTGCCCTCAAGGAGTTTGCAGTCCAATAAGGGAGACATTGGCACTTGGACTTCTAAGTCCAAATGGCCAGTGAGGTGCTAGGCCCTGTCAGAAAAGGATCAGAACCAGCACTACAAATGGTCTTCTCTTACCCGGCCTGGAAGGGAGAGGTGGGGGCAGAGGCATGGATGTGTCTAGCTACCACATCTAACTAGAGACAGAACAATTGACCCCAGTGATTAAAGTCAGAGACTGAAGAGTAGGAAGGAACCTCAGATATTCTCTAGCCCAAATCTTATCCAAAGCCAAATACTCTTAGTTGAGCTGGTTTTGTGATGGGGATTATGTCATATGAAGATGAACTAAAAGATATATTCAGCTTCCACAGTCTGGGAGGAGGACCCAAACTAAGATGAAGGAATGTAATTAACAGTAACAAAATCATAAAGAGGCATGAGGAACTAAAGACAGTGAGTGTGAAGCTGCACAGAAAGGCAGGGTTTGTTTGACCTAAGAAACAACTTCTTATATTTAAAGACAAATGTATTGCTTTGTATGGTCTTGAACTCCCTGTCACTACAGTTTCTCAAGTAAAGTCTGAATGGCTGTCTGCCAGAAATGTATAAAAGGGATTTTTGCTGTGGTTGGGAAGTTGGACTGAGTAACCTCTGATCTCTTCTAAAAGTCTGTAGTTCTAGGGAAATATACACTTGTCCACCAAACTCAAGACCTAGGGACCAATACTGGCATTTTAGCCAGACTCTAAGCATGGGCTGCTACCTACCTGAGCCTTTTTCTGGCCTCTGGTGTCATGGATATACCTTTCCCTCTCAACCCTTCTTTCTTTTCCCATCTTCTTTGGAATGAGTCTTTGATGGCATAGTCAAGGTACCCTTTTGAGAGGGTAGCAAATTTTGCATAACTCCCTAGCAGATTCTGAAGAGAAGGGTATTTGTGAATTCCCCTAACCTTCTCTCAGTCTCCTAATACCCCTATGAAAGGTAGATCAGTAGGGTTGGCTTGAAAGAGTTAAAATGATGGTATAGAGCAGGGGTCGGCAACGTATGGCTCTTTCTGCAGGAGCCATCAAGTCAATTTTTTTCAAGTGCTGTTACAGGAACACGCACTGTGAGCACTGTACGGCTCTCATGAAATTACATTTTAAAAAATGTGGCTTTTATGGCTCTCACAGCCAAAAAGGTTGCCGACCCCTGGTATAGAGGGTGGGTGCAGATCCCAAAAAAGGCTGGTTTGAGGCTAGTCTTAAAGCTCTAGCTTGAATAGGTAGTAGTAGGGATCAGGGTTAGACAATTCCCAGATAGCTCTGTGCCTTCTGGCCTCTTTTAGAAAGGTCCCTGTAGTTTTTAGGGTAGGGTCCCTCTGATCTCTTCCTCTCTCTCCCATGGATCCCTCTGTACCTGTTTCTGGTGCCCTCAGCCACCTGCCTCCCCCCGACCCCTCCACCTGGTGGGCAGGGAGACCCGGTTTGTAAGTGTCTTATGTACTGCAGCTCCTTCTGCTTGGCCTTCCCTCTGCCAGATGGTCTCCAGTGCCTCTCTGTCCCCTGCCTCTCTCTCCCTCTGGCACTTGATTGGGAGGAGCAACTAGCAAGGCATGTGCTTTGGGGCTTGGCCCCTGAGGTGTTGGGATAGGCCAGGGCCTCCCTTCTGGACCTAATATCCCTTTCCAGCCTTTTTATTAGATGTGGGGAGGGCCAAGGAGGAGGTAACTTGGGATTCCCCAACCCAACTTTGCCCAGTGGGCACTGGATGCAGCTCGGGGGCAGGCTGGCTGCACTATTGGCTGCTAGTTTTGGGAGGGTGGGGGTGGAGGGGAGCCACATTGACAGGAGAAAAGCTTACCAATTCTTCCTTTGTTTTAGGCCTCCATCAGTTTCCTGCCCTCCCAAGAGGAGAACAAATCTGTGAGTGTCCTTTTCACCCTATGCCCTTCCTCTGGGCTTTGGAGATGCCTTTTGCCAACTCCTTACTGTTTCTCCAACTTCTACTCCATTTCTCTCCATATGATAGTCTCCCTATGCCCCCCCACCATATACTTTCCTGTTCTCTTTCTAGCCTTTCCTTTTGACCCCAACTTCTCTTTTTCCCTCCTTGTTTCTTTTCTTCCTCTCTATCTCTTTTCTTCCTCTCTATTACTCATGCAGACTAAACCTGGGGTAATCCAGCCTCGGCCATGGCCAGTGGGATCCACTGCGTCTGGTGGTAGAGACAGCCCCAACCCCTTCCAGTCTTCACCCCTGCCTTGGGTCTACAGCCCCAGCTCTGTAAGTTTCCCACCCAGCTTACCTTACAGTCAGGGAAGGGAGACATCACCTTGAGGGAGGCTCTCCACTCCCTAACCCTATTTAGCAAAGATACATGAAAAACTAGACATCTGCCTTGGGAATTTGTGTCTGGATTGGGGGTTGGGAAAAAGATAGAGAAATAACATGATTTGATGAAAGGATTGGAGCCTATAAATAGGAATGTTTGTAAAGTTGGGGAGGAAGCTGGTGATAAAAACAGGGCCTGATGAGAATAGTCATTTTTCTGAGGACAAAGCAGCTAGAGATAAGGCTGGAGCTGAAGATGGGAAGGACATACAGGATCACGGAGAGAGGCATCGTAGAAATTTCCAATCAGGCTATGGGCTTAGGCTCAGGAAGCAGTTTTTCATGACTATTATTCATCCTATTTTTTTCTGCCTTCTCCTTTTCCTCCTACTCCTATGTTCCTTTTTACTACCTTCTCCCTCTTTTCCTCTTCTTCCTTACCCCATTCAACTCTACCTATTCCTTTCTCTTTCTGTCCTCCACAGCCTCGTACCTGTCCCCCATCCCCACCCTCCCCCAGTGAGTTCCCTGTCAATGTTAAGCAGGCCTACCGGACTTTCGCAGCTGTGCCCCCCCCTCACCCTCTGACAGAGGCTCAGGTATGGCCTGACCCTTGGGGAACTTCCAGAACTAAGTCTAGTTTCTCCTCTGCTCCTCTTTAAGCCTTCCCATTCCTAGCCAAATAGCCAATTATTTCCATTTTCATTGAGCACCCCCTCCCACCGACTCCCAGCCTCCCTTCCACCTGGTTTTCCCATTAGGAGTTGCATAAGCAGCCAGGCCCAGAGTGGCTCCAAGTTTCCCCAGAGGTGAGGGGGCAGGTGGAAACATGGTGAGCATGGAAGCCCTGGATAAGAAGTGAAGGTTAAAGTGGATGCTTTAGTGACTAGAAATCAGATGTTTTCTTCCTCTCTTCCCAGGTGGTATCTCCTGGTAATGCTGCCAGCCCAGAACAGTTGTCTTTCCGTGAGAGACAGAAATACTTTGAGTTGGAGGTGAGGCCTCCCCAGGCTGATGGCCCACCAAAAAGGGTATCCTTGGTTGGTGAGGATGACCTTAAGAAGATGAAGGAAGAAGAAGGTAGGATTAGTATTTGAGGGGAAGGGATTGGGAGAAAGTGTAATTCTGGGTTTTGTTTGGCTGGAAGTAGCCTAGAAGTCTCCACTAAAGCTTTTTATCATTCTCTTCCTTCCCCTACTCCAGCACGGAAGCTACAGCAGAAACGGGCCTTACTTCTTCAGGAAGAGGAAGAAGAGGAGGCAGAGGAAGTTGTAGCAACTGCCCCTGCCCCTGCCCCTACCCCATTGGAGGGTCTGGAGTCCCTAGGAGAACAAAAGAGCTGGTGAGAACTTGGGGCTTTCACTTATAGATTAAATCAGTGCAGTAGACCCTGACATGGTAGTTAAGGTTTGGCAAGACGACTTAAACCCATAAAATTCAGGATAGGCCTCCCATCCCACTGTTCCCTACTAGTTGTGTTGAAAACCATTTGACTTTGTTGATCTGAGGCTTCTTTAGGTGGGATTCTATATGTCTGGCAAAGCCTTGTTTGTTTGGCTGGGAAGAAGAGTGTGGTGCCCTGTCCAAGGCAAGGGACTTTAATCACATTTTAGTCTGGGCTAACAATCTTCTCTGCATAACAGACAGCCTTGTTGGGCCCTTATAGGTCTACAGAGTATGCTTTTGGGAACTGGAAGACTGTTCCTAGATTAACACAACCACTGGCAGGTCAGCCCAGGATGAGAGGTGGCTCATCAATATCTGCTACATCTGCTAGAGGTTTAATGCTTCAAGGCTTCACTCTTATCCATGAGATAGACAACTTCAGCTATAGTAACAGATTTTGCTCCTTTACCCTTCGGTACCTTCTAGCCTCCCCCAAACTGAGCCCTCCCATTCCCAGAGGAACTCACTGGAAGAAGGATCCCAACAAGAGCCACGCCCCAACTGCCCAGCCAGGTAAACAGGGCTTTAAAAGGTTTTTGAAGCGGGACAGTTAAGGATGGGCTCAGGAAGGATCTGGGGCCTAGGGTTGGGACAGCAATTATATCATAAGGGTCTAGAGCAGGGGTCGGCAACATATGGCTCTTGAGCCATATCTGACTTCACCTCCCGACTGGCCAGTCTGGGCAGAGCCCCAGGATGTGCCCCAGGGGGGCCTTCAGCCCCCGCCCCATATTCCAGCGCCTTCCGCCTCTATCCTCCTCCTTCCACAAGTGTTTATGGCTCTCGCAGCCAAAAAGGTTGCCGACCGTTGGTCTAGAGGTTGGGGAATGGTATCAACTTTGTTGCTGACCTTTCAGCATTGAGTGTCCTTCAGGTAGATCCTTGTGTCACCTACAGGCTGAGCCCCATGTCATTGGGGGGCGGGGAATTGGGAGCCCCAGTCCGGACAGCCAAGGCTGAACGACGGCAGCAGGAACGGTTGCGTATGCAGAGTCCAGAACTCCTGAGTGGGCCTGAACGGGAGCTATCCCCAGCTGAACGACGAGCCCTGGAGGCTGAGAAGAGGGCACTCTGGCGGGCAGCCAGGTGCCTGACCCCCTTCTAGATTACTCTCTAGTCCCACAACACTTCTTTCATGATACCACAAAGGAACTTGACTACAAGGGGGATGAGAAAAGTTGGTCTCTGCTGGACTTGCTGATGGCTATGTTGTGATGACTACTGGTTAGGATACCATTGGGTCAGAAGGGATTCCTTCAGTTAGCACCATGCTGGATTAGAGTTAGATTAAGACCAGGAAAGGTGACAGGGGCTTCCAATATAAGATACAACTTACTTCAATACTCAATACTTGGATAAATTAATGTTTCAGAGGATATGATATTTGAGTTAATAGTATGGGTACAGGGCAGAGAAAGATGTCTGTAGAGTCAGGAAGACCTAGGTTCTAATCCCACTTCTGACAGACTGTGTGACCTTGGGTAAGTCATTACAACTCCTTGAAAGTGTTACAGAACAGTCAGCAGTCTGCCTTAGTAGACAGTTTCCTCATCAGGAATTTCTTTTATAAATACAGTCACAAGTATTAAAAAAAAAAAGATTGAGGTGAATTGATTCCAAGGGAATGTTATTGGGTGTGTTTGTAGACAAGGCATGATGGCTATGGCATGTGTCGCCATAGGTGTACACATCTGGTATCCATAATACTTGGAAAGAAAGATGAGGGCATGCCTTATTATATGGTATGACATCAGGAATGCATGCAGATGGCAGAGTTAATGAATGAAGAATGATGTGGCCATTGAGCGATGCCTATCAGATTTCAGGGGTGATTGAAATGTATATGATTCTTGAGGAATATGGATATTGAAAGAGTGTGCTGAAGACTGAGAGAGTGTCAGGGATATAAGAGCCTTAAATTGGAGGATGAGATTGACTAAGAGAAATTACACTAGGGTGTTTTGGGGGCTCTAAATCTAATTCTGCTCCTGCCTTAAGGGCCAGATCTCAGAAATGTAGCTTCTGGCTATTTCTTATAAGACCAGAGCTGTAACCTTGTGCCCTCTAGCCCAATGTCTCCAGTGCACTGACAAGCATTTCACAGCACAGAATGTTGTCAGACCTGCAATTATAAAGCACAATTATTAGCCAGACTTTCTTGGGCATCTTCCATCCTCATTACCCTCAGAAGTACTTCTGACTATCTTAGTTGGGCCCCACTTCCCTGCTTCAGGACCCAGACATTGTATCCTCTTCTTTCAATATCCCCATCCTTTGCTGGTACACCTCATCTCTGGCTCAAAGAACTCTTGGCCCCTTGCTCATTCTCTCTCCTAGCCTCTCCTTTCATTTAATGTGTTTTGGCTATTCTATCTTTTTGGGTCTAAGCTATTCAGAGCCAATCCGGCCTCATTTGTCCTCCAAATCCATAGTATTTTGGGTCCGAGTATTGTTCTACCCTCAGCTATCCCTCTTGATTGAGGAATTTGGTCTTGAGTTCAGTTTCCCTTCTCATTTCTAGGACTCAGGGTACTCCTTCCCTACTTTTTTTTTTCCTCCCTGCTCTGAAGTCCACCATCCAGCTCTGGACACTATAGGCCTGCCCATATTAATAGCCTTATTAATAATTCTGAACATTTACATTATCCAAATATGCCCCTTGTGGAAATACAACTCTAACTCCTCTCTGAGCTATAACCAGAAGGACATGAGTAAAGAACATACAGTGTTCTTTGGGGAGAGGAACATTCCTTATCTGGAGCTAGGGTTGGAGGTGACTTACTTGAGAGAGAGTGTGTATAAAAAAAGAGTAACATTGGGGAAGTGGGGGAAAGGCTTCTGGTCTCTCTGTGCCCCAAAAAGTACTGTGCCCAGATGTTCATAGTTCTTTAAATCTTTCCAAGGGCAGTGAGGTGACCCAGTGGATAGAATCAGACCTAGAGACGAGAGGTCCTGGGTTCAAATCAAGCCTGAGACACTTGCTAACTGTGTAACCCTAGGCAAGTCTTTTAACTTCAGTTGCCTTACCCTTTCTGCTTTTCTGCCTTGGAATGGATTCTTGGTATCCATTCTAAGACAGAAGGTAAGGATTTTTTTAAAAATCCAAAGAATTAGTCCAAAATTTTGTGACCATTTAGTTCTCAGAGTTAAGAATCTGTCCTTGGTCACATATTACCTTTTAAATTTATTTTTAATGAAGCTGAAACCTTCATTTGACTACTAAATATGGGGTTAGATGCTAGTCAAAGACAATAAAAGATAGCATGGATGACTGTGATTGGCTGTGACTATTATTAGCAAGGCATGGAAATTTGGTTCCTTTGCTCTCTGTTCTATTTTCTCCTTGCTTTATTTTGATCTTACTTTCAATTCTCTGGTCTTACTGGGCCTGTAACTGACCCAAGGGGCCCTGGTCTGGTTGCATTGTTTTCTATTCTCTCTCACTTGCTTTCTGTCTCTGTCTCTGCCCCTCTATCTCCATGACCCCTAGACCCTCAGCTTTGGACGACAGCCTTAGGGACTACGAGCAGGACCTGGCCCGTAGACTCTACCGGGCCCGCCAGCAGGGTCTTCCACTCAGACCCACCCCCCGAGCTGGGCCAGGAAGTCCTGCCCCAAGGTGTGCATGGCCCTGCTTCCCCAGTTGCATGCCTTAGTTTCTGGATCATGGTTTTGGGTGCTCCATGGGGGCTATGGGACAGGGAAGAAGCCATGGCTCCCTAGCTCCACTGGATCTTTTTTTATCCATGGCTCTGAGTGGACTGGGGTTAGGAAAAAGCCCAAACCTAACTCATCTCCCCTGTCCACCCTGACTTTCCAGAATGAAGTCCTTGGAGCAAGATGCCCTACGGGCCCAGATGGTCATCGCCAAATCTCAAGAAGGACGGGGAAAACGGAGCCCTCTGGGCCAGCTGACAGAGGCCCCCTCGCCTGCACCCACTCCCTCACCGACGCCACTTGAAGGTGGTGGGGGTGGGGAAAGTGGTCAGTTTAGATTATCTGGGGCTGGGGGTTGGGAGTGAACAGAGGATGGATAGCAATATTAAAAGACAGGAGAGGCTAGCAGTCCAAGTAAGGTGTCAAAGACAAGTCCCACAGAGAGGAAGGAAGGGGAAGGACAAATCACTGACCCCTAGAGATTGGAGACATTTAAGGAGCACTAACTAATCTTTCTTCTTATTTTTCCCCAGATCTTAGCCCCAGGATTGTCACCTCACCTGGCAGGCTGGTAAGGATGAGTCTTTCACTCTAATTTGAGTCCCTCTTTGTCCTTTTATCTCCACATTCCCCTCCTACTTTATATCATTCTCTTCTTTGTTCCCCTTATCTTTTGCCTCTCTGTTGCTGCCTCTTATGTTTTTCACTCTTGTTTATAATCTCCATATCTACTGCTTCCCCTCCCCAGTACTTTCCCAAGCCTTTTTCTGTGTCTCTGTACAGGTTCATGTTTCCAGAGTCATGATATCACCCCAAGAACCTCAGAAACATGATCTGTATTGGGATGTGTGGGGGTAGAGGGAGGTGATCTAGAGGGATGGCAATAATCAGAGAAAAACTCTCAGTGGGACCAGAATATTAAATATAGCCCTCCCTCCCCCTCTATGTGCACACACGTGCGTACACACACACATACACAATCTCACTATGTCCTTAAGAATTCCTTCAGTGGTTAGAGCATTGACTCCAAATCCCTACTATTTTGGCCTTGAGCATCCTTCTATTTTCTCACACCTGTCTCTCTTCCCTCTCCCCTTTCCCCTTTCCCTTCCCTCCCAAATTTCTCCCTCCCTCTCTTTCTTTCACGCTGTCCCCTCAAGTCCTTGTCTGAAAAGAAGTTTGACTACCGGGAATTTGCTGCTCTTCCTTCTTCCAGGCCTGTATATGACATTCAGGTACCAGCAGAGCTGTCTGTTATCCCTCCTTTGACTGTGGCTTTGTCTGTTCTCATCCATTGCTGTTTGTTGTTCCTCCCCAATGATGCTTTCAGTTGTCCCATCCCTTTGCCCCAGTATCTCTGTCCCTGCTCTCCATAATTCAAGCAGAGGGTTGTTGCCACTTGTAGCAGTCAGGGAAACTTATAGGCCTTCCAGTGATGGCAAACCTTTTAGAGACCGAGTGCCCAAACTGTACCTTCATGCCTCATGTGAACCACCCCCTTACTCTAAACAGGGGAGGGAAGAAGTGCTTCCATTGGGCTGCTGGGCAGAAGGGTGGGTGTGAAAAATGTCCTTGGGTGTGCATGGAAAGGAGGAGTGGAGCAGCCTCCTCCAGCATGCTGTGGCATGTATGCCATAGGTTTGCCAACACTTAGGCCATCCCACTTGTTCCATTCCAGCTTCTGTTACCCAGTCTATCACCCAGGCTCTTCCTTCCAGGCTCCTACAGAACTGAGTATAATTTCCCTATATGTCTCTTTGCCTTCTGTCCCTGAGGTAGCACACAGCCCTAATGGGGGGGAGGCAGGTTGGGAAAAGGGGAAGACTGAGAAGGGTTACTGATTTTAAATACAAGGGAACAAAATTCTTTTCCCCCTGCCTGAGATTGGAGGTGGGCAACAAGTGGAAGAAAGGGACAAAAATTTTCACAGGAAAACTGCTCCTTGAAATAAATGTCAGGATCTGAGTCTGATTTCTAGCCTTCTAATTGTTTATTAACTACATCCTGTGCCTTGACTTTTGTGCTCTTTCTAAGCCCTCTTTTGCCCTGTTTGAGCCTGGAATTCAGGATCCATTTCTTAAAGCAGCCTTGGGCCCCATCTATCCCCACACTGTTGTCTCTAAAACACTCTTGTCCCTGTTACAAGCCCTTTGTGAGATTGTTTCATTCATTATATTTGTATTCCCCAGTGTCTAGCACAGTAACCTTTTCTTGTTTTCAGTATTCCTGAATCTCCTCTGTAATACTGAAAACAAGTGGTCCTCCAGGTTCTATTCAAGAGTCACAAATGATAGGGAACTTGGCACCTATTTCACTTCAAAATGGATCTGGTTTTTAGGAAATTTGCTTCCTTTTATTGAGCTATTATCTCCCTTATAATTTTTAGTGTTCTTGATTCTTCTCATAAATCTAATCTCTCTGACACATAAAAGCTCCACAAATTCCTGAAAACAGCTATTATCTCTCCCTTTTCTCCTTCCTTCTCTCACCTCCACTAGACTTCTCAAGATAAGGCATACTTAGTTTCTTCATTATTATATGACATAGTTTTGAATTCCGATTCTACTTGTGGTGTTTCAGGTTGTTGGTATCCTTCCTAAAGTATGGTTCCTATAAATCTAGTTGTGGTTGGACTAGGATATAGTACAATGGTATTAACCACCACCCCTCACCCCCACCCCTGCCTCATTCTGGATACTCTTGCTTCTCTTGAAGGCAGCCTAATATTGCATTCACCTTTTGAGACAGGAATTGAAATCAATTTCATCAGTTTATAGTTTGAAGAATTAATCTGCTTCCCCCTTTTTGAATACCTAGCCAATACCTATTTATTTCTCTTCTTCAAAATGTTTTTAACAATTATTTAAAGCAGCTTACTAGTTCTGCCTGTAAGTTCTTTCATTACCTATGAGTGTAGTTATTCACTAGGACTTAGTGATTTCAGTGGAGAGTCACTTATTGAGAGTCACTAGGTGAACTTTTCTTATCTCCTCACTTAGCTTGAAACTAATCATTTCTTCTGATAGAGAAGCAAAAGTAATAATTGGATCTTCTTCCCCTTTTCTGGTCTATGTTATAGTCAAAGATACTAGAATTGATTACCATTCCCTTCTGGAGCTCATTTTACAAATGAGGAAACTGAGTGACTTGCCCAGGGTCATCCTGCTAGTGTCTGAGGCCAGATTTGAATTCAGGAAGATGAGTCTTCCTAACTTCAAGCCTGACACTCCATCCATTGTGCCACCTAGCTACATGTATTCATGCTCAGCTCTATTTTCTGTATATCTTTGTAAAAAATAATATAATTGGTTGATGCCTTCACAGAAGCTCCAATGCCTTATAATGTGGAGGCTAACTTGGATGTTTTAGGTTTTCAAAGACTCTGCCAATCAGGATACTAAATCTGTTAGGCTCCACTGAAATAGGACTTTGAAAATGGTCCTAGTGACAAAGTTTGTTGTCTGTGGACCAGGTGAGCTGAGTATTGAATTGCTCAGTAGCAGCAGGCTGTTTGGTAATCAAAGAAACAGGCAGATTACAGAAAGGACCTGAGTCTTGCTCATTTCCTACTGATACTACAGTGCCAATGGTAGGATGATGGAGAAGGAAGAGAAGCTGGCAAGAATTGGAGTTCTCAGGACATATACTGTTGGGATTCCATGTGAGCTATTTATATAACATTACTGAAGTAAACTAAACCACACCCACATAAACATTCATGTTGCAATTAAAATTAGAAGGCAAAAAAAGTTGCAGCTAATTAGATGAGAAGCTCAAAGGTTCTCCTGGAAAGAGAAATAGAGTCATACATTTAGAGCCAGAAAAGACCCTAATGTAATGAAGTAAAGAACTGAATTCCAGAGAAAGTAACCGACTTGCCCAAGGTTACTCAGAAAGTGGCAGAGTCCAAGTTTGAGCTTAGCTCCTTTAACTCCAAATCCAGTGCTTTACACTGGATCCTGATGCTTCTGTGAATTTCCAGAGCGATTGCTGAATGGCATTAATAAACATCAATTCATAGAACACTTTATCAACTAGCTTATTCTCAATGAGCATGACCAGTCAAGTTACCATAAAGATAATGGCAGCTTATAATAATTGTTTCAGACAGTGAAGTAGAAAAGTTCTCTGAAGAACTTGATAAAAACTTTCAAACTAGTCCATAGATTTAGTATTTAATGCAGTCAGTTCATTGACATGTGATGCACTTTGTAAAAAGTTAACACCTTTCCATCTTAGAATCAATACTGTGTATTGGTTGAAGAGCAGCAAGGGCTAGGCAGTGGGGGTTAAGTAACTTGCTCAGGGTCACACAGCTAGGAAGTATCTGAGGCCAGATTTGAACCTAGGACCTCCCATCTCTAGGCCTAGCTCAATCCACTGAGCCACCCAGCTGCCCCCTCAGAAGACTTTTAAGGGACAGAAAATAACTTTAACCACATGGAAGTCAATTCAGAGTCAGCTGTCTGTGTGTCTTCAGGTCATTGTTGCTCTAGCCTCCATTGCTTTTCTGTGGTAACTCAGAAAAACTTTTCCTAATAAACCACAGACTTCCTAAGGCTGACCCAGTAACTACCCTGAGAGCAGTGTCAGTAGCCCTAAAGGCAAAATGACACAGTGATTTGAAGCTATTTTCCCCCAAACTAGCCCCAGGGAACAGAAAAGTTGTGGCCCTTTAAGCTTAATCCAAATACATTCTGTATAGTTACTAACCAAGGGAAGTAATATGTTTCAGTATTTTCATATAATTGGCCAATTATGAGCCATTGATCCATAAGATCTTTTGAGATGTGGCCAGGGCTCATAAAGAAAAACTCTTTCACAGTAGCTCAGTAGCTTTCTTGTAGAGTATTTTACTGTTCCAAAGCTTATCTGCTTTTTCTACTTCTCCCCAATTGCTAAAGGAAATTTTACTAAGTCTCTAGAGAAGGTATTTATTAGGAAATGAATATCGATGTGGAGGGAGGCAGCCATTCTACATGTAATGGGAAGTAGGCGTACCACCTCTATGTGAAATGGATTTAACTTTTAAAATCTCCAAAGAAGACTTTGCTGACTTTCTCTAAGGTATGAATATCACAATATTTTGTTCTAGACTGAACTGACCTAGCATCTTGTTGCCAAACATGGAGACTTCTTATTCTTAGTCACCAAGATCCAGTTTTCTTGGTTAGCCTTTTTGAGGCACTGTCTAGCATAGAGAATTTGGGGATCTGGCATTGATAGGAGCCCTGAGCACTCTATAACAAATGATTCTGAAAATTAAAAAAACAAAAACAAAAAACAAGCATCAACTCCAAAAACTAGATAAGTGACAAAAGTAGAGAAACTCTGAATGTCACAATTTATTAGAAAAGTCTTAAGGCGGAAGCTAAGCAGGTCATGTTGTTACCACCCCCATCCCCCCAAAATCTCAACAAACATGAAGCTGAAAGACATGACAGTCCTAGCCAGCATTAGTTCAAACAGCAATTCATCTGCAAAACATGGCAGAGAAGAGAAGATTACAAGTAATACACTAAATGAGATTTTGTAAAGAACCTGAGGGAAAAACAAGCTTTTGAAGAAGTCAGTATGAGACCCAATTGAGTTATGTCATCTTAAGAGCATTTTAGATGAAACTAGGAGGAGGACAACAGGCTAACAATCTGTTCTTAGCAACAATGACCATGTAATTACACTTTTTGTCTTATTACCATAGTGCTTGATGTACAACAATAATAATAAGCATGTAAAATTTTCACAAATATTGCCTCGTTTTTATCTTCACAAAAATTCTGGAATATAGGTGCTAATGTTACAGGTGAGGAAACTGAGGCAAATGGATTAAGTGATTTGCATAGGGTCACAGAGCTGGTAAGTGTCTGGGGCCAGACTTGAACTCGGGTCTCTCTGACTCCAGGTCCAGAAGGGCCAGTTGTATCCCTGACACTTGTCTACCACTTTGTGAAGAAGTAGCAGTGATAGAGGGTGAGAAGAGAGAACCTAATTTCATACATAAGGAGAACCTGACCACATTCAAAACAAAACAAAATGAAAAAATCATGCTGGAAGTAATCCAGTTCTAAAGGCATTCAGAGTGATGGAATAGTATTGTGCTATAAGAAATAATGAAGGAGATGGTTTTAGAGAAACCTAGTTAAATAAAAATATTGATTCAGAGTGAAGTGAGCAGAAACAAGAGAACAGTTTATGCAACAACAATAATATTATAAAGACAAACAATTTTGAAAGACCTTTCTTTCAACTTTGCTCAACACAATGACGAACCATGATACCAGAGAACAACCCACCTCCAGTTGGAAAACTGATGGACTCACCAATGGAGATTGAAGAGTTTTTTTGTTTTGTTTTGTTTTTTTAAGAATGACCTATAGCCAATGTGGGAATTTACTTTCCTGCTTTTTCAGTACAGGAGGTTAGGGGAAATTGGAGGGAGATAATTCAAACCTGGAGGAAAAAAGTCAGAGGCCAGTGTTAAAAGATACATTAAAGAAGGAAATATTGGAAAAGAATTGGTAAAAGATCAGGATTTATCTCCCCCCCACAAAAAAAAAGGTTTCCCATTGGGCATCAATATCTACCTACCCATATTTTCACATTGTGCCTCTGTACCGCTTGGCAGGGAATTGTGTATTACCTTGACTTCTTCCTGTATCCAGTAGCAGACTTGGTGTCATCTGTGAATCTTATTCTTTGTAAAGTTATAAATGTCCTCTATAAAAAAATCCAGTTCATTCTATGGAAGAAACTGTTACCTATCTTCAAAAGGTATTAAGTCTTAGAATTCAAGTTAGAAGAGTTCCTAGCTGTCATCTAATTTAACCCCCAATACTAAAAGTAATTACTTGGCATCTGCTTGAAGAAACCAGAACAAGGAGAAACCCATCACCTCTCTAAGTAGCCCATTCTATTTTTGAACAACCTTGTGGTTATTCCTCTGGCTTTTTCATCTTTTCCTCTTCACAAAGATTGATATTCATTGGATATTTTTGACCATCACGTTTTTTCAGGGATGTTTTCTATTTCATGTGAACTTTCCCCCCTAGTCTCTGCTACTGTCAGCTTCTTATCCTTGAGACTAAAGTTGAGAGCCCATTCCCAGAAGGCAAAGTCATTCTCATTCCATCCTGTCCTCACTCTGATTCTACCTTCTCTCTTTTGTACTAGACTGAAATCAGGCAAAAGTGAACACAGGTTCTAATGGTAGCTTCCCTTTCTCTACACCTATCCTCTTTCATGGACGGGGATATGGAATAGGATAAGAAGTTTGGGTGGGATGACATATTGAGGGTGCTTTAAATAATTGCCTGGAACAGAAGACTTAAGTGGATTGATGGTGAAGAAGGCCAGCCTACATACAATAGTTTTTCTAGATAGAAGGAGTCAGTCATAACTCCTTAATAGCTCTTTTAACCTTGCTTTATGTATTTATTTCAGTCTCCAGATTTGCCAGAGGAGCTCAAATACCTGGAAGACAGCCTCAGTCCTGGTGAGCCTTGGGGTCTGGGATAGGAAGAAAAGGGGAAAACTGGCTCTTTTATCCTTAATGTTATTGGAACCTTCTCCCTGTCAACTGCCACCCTCAATCCCTAAAGGCAGTGAGATTGTCTAGAACTGCCTTGACCCATACTTCCTTCTCAGGCCTCCAGGAGGAGGATGGAGAGGTAGAGCAAGTATTGTTGGGCCCCCCTGGACCCAGTCCTACAGCCCTGGAGGAAGTGACCCTCTGCAGCACCCGTCGGAAACTTCGACATGAACGGCGTGGCCTGGACCCTGTGCCCTCCTAAGCCCCATAAAGGGGAGAAGGGTTGGGAGAGGGCCCTCGATCCTATGTCCTCTTAGGCCCTCCAGAAGGGGAAGAGGAACCTGAACCCATGCCCTCCTAAAACCCCAAGAGGGTTAAAGGGAGTGGTAGGGACCTCTTGGCCCCATAGAATGCTGCCGGAGTAGAGGGAAGGAAAGGGTCTAGGTCCCATGCTCTCCTAGATTCCGAGGGCACACTTTCTTCCCCCAACCTCACTGAAGGAGCTGATAGATGGGAAGTTTGTAAATCGTGTCTAAGGAATGAAAGAGCAAAAATCTATAACCAGCCACCAGCCACACTGTGCTGGCCCTTTCCTCAGTGTCTGATCTGATGTGTAAGGGAACCAGCCAGTGGTAGGGCTCAGTGGATGCTGCTCTCTCTGGGCTCCATGTTTGACTCCTGGGGTAGAGATGAGCAGTTTCAGCCCCCAGCCTCAGACCCTTCTTTCTGGATTCCCTTCTCCCCTGGCTGTGGCTGTTCTTTTGAGCTGAATCAATGGTGACCTCCTATCCCCGTGAAACTGGATCATTTTAATGGGATTTTGGTTTCCCTTTGATTGGGGGTGGTGGTGGGGCAGGCATTTATCACAAATCATTGTTCATTGCTCCCCCTTCCCATTCCCCTCATCCCTGGGAACTTTTTCTAACTCAGTTTTAGCGTTTTAACTCAAAACTGTTGGGAGCCTCCTGGCTCAGCTTCAGTGACTAACTTGTGTGTCTTCCCTTACCCACCCCTCAGTCCTCCCTCCTAAAAAAACCTGGTACTGGGCGTGTCACACGCCAGGGAAGCTAGCATCAAGACTGTAACTAGTGACATTTGTACAACCAAAGAAATCTATTTTGTGGTTTAAGGATAATAAAGTTTACTTTACATTTTATTGCATCTGTCTTCTCTGATCCCTGCTTCAATGCAGGTCCTTCCAATCAGAACTGGGTTGGGATTAATGGGGTCTGGAATGCTCCCTGGAGAATCACCTGGAGCAGTCACTAGAGTTGAGAATTACCATGTGGAGCTGGAGTGGAAAAGGGTGTGGTGAGTGAGGAATAAAGGAAGTAGAAGCTGTCTTGAGCCCTCAATACCAAGCCTCACTTTTTATAAGCCCTTGGAACTACTGGTGTCTGAGCAATGCTTAACTAAAACACTGATTACTCCAGGGCCAGTGGCTTTTTTTTTTTAAAACCCTTACCTTCTGTCTTAGAATCCATATTAAGTATTGATTCCAAGGTAGAAAAGCAGTAAGGGCTAGGCAAATAGAGTTAAATGACTTGTCCAGGGGTCACAAAGTTATGAAGTGTCTGAGGTCATATTTGAATCCAGGGCCTCCCAATTCCAGCTCTGTCTAGCCACTAAACTTCCTAGCTGCCCAGCCATTAACTGTTTTTAGTCATCAACATACTTCCCCACTGTCCCAAGATTCATGAGTTCTACCCTAGGATAAAAATGCTTAGATATAGCTTTGCTCTCATCAGTATAGTTACTCTTCCAAAGGGACCAATAAAAACTTCTTTCTTCCTTGTGTGTTTCTTTCCCGTATAATTTTCATAAGTCCATCATAAAGAATTCACTCTTTTTGGGGTACTTTTAATATGAGCCCAGTGGAGGTCTGGGAGTACAGATGATGAAATATATCATATAGTAAGGGGCAACTAAGAAAGTATCATTTATAGTCAAAAGAAGTCAGTTGTCAACCCACTGTCTATCCAACCAGAGTCCAATGTGAGAAAGACGCTAGAAACTGAGAAAGAAGCAAAGGGTATTTTGATGTTTTATTATATTATAATGTTTAATTCTGAGAATGGGCATGAATGTGGGAACTGTTAAGGAGAGGAGCCCATTAGATACAGAAACTAACCCAAAATTAATTGTTTGAAAGACAAGGGGGGGGGGGAAGAAAATAAGATTACTGCTTGAGGGACAGATATAATGGCAATTTTAAAAAATTTTAATACGTTTCCATGTAAGTTTTCTGAAGTTATATGATCCAAATTGTCTCTCCCTTCTTTCCTCCCCCCTCCTGGAGCTGGCAAGCAATTCCATCTGATTATACATGTATTATCATGTAACAGAGTGTGTTTTAAAATTTTGTACCCTAGGGACTTTATTTCCCAGCATCCTTTACTCTTCCCAGGATTCACTTGTCTTTTGTCCCAGTGTTGTGCCCTGTTGTGGGTTTGTTTGTAAATTTGCTGAAACCCAAGCTGAGGTCCCTATTTTTTGAGGGACCTTTGGCTTTGGCTCTATTGTGGTAGACTGCTAGGTCTTGAGATCTTTGCTCTGCTCACTAGGTAGAAGAAACCCCCTTTTTCTCTCACTTTGTTGTTATTAAATCCTATAAATTTAAATACTTAGAGTATTCATTTTTAGTCATAACTCCTTGAAGTGATTTTGGGGTTCTTGAGGAGACAGGCTAATAACACCTACCTAGAACTCTCTGTAGCCCTTCCTTGTTAGATAATGGTCATCATATCAGGAAAGATTCCTAGGATTGTTCTCAGCCCTGGCCCAGGTGTCCATTTCTCAGGTTTAGTTTATAGTCACAAAGGACTGTTGTTACATATCAGAAACCTGCAAAAATGGAGGCTTGAGCAAATCCAACCAAGATTAAAGTCAGCATTCCTTTCACTTTCTCACAGTATAGGGTGTATTGCTTGTTTTTCTTTGTCACTGGAAAAGGAGCTTTTTGGGAGAGGGTTGTTTGAAATAACAGGTGTAAAGAAAAATATCAATTAAACATTTTAAAATATAAAGGATACCAAAGTTGCACTTGAGCTTCCCTCCACCTTTACTAGGTACCCTGTGCCAGGTACTGTTTTCAGTGTTGATACAAAGATTAACTTGACAGCAGTTCTTGTCCTGAGCGAGCTCACATTCTACTGTTAAAAACATCATGTACACAGCCTGCGTGCTCCACGTGGTGCCAAAAAGTTGAGCAGTATAGGGGCATTCTATTGCAAAGGAAGTCACTTAAAGTTTTATGTGGGATGTTTTCAGCTAGAATTGCCTGCTTTACCAAAAAACATCCCAGAAATACAGCATGGATCATGAGTTTGGAGTTCCAACTTATCAGGTATTTTGCTTGGACTGAATGATCTTGGACCCTGAGCCTGGGGGCAACTTTAGGTGATGTTGGAAATGCCAGTGAGACTCTCAAGTGAGCGTCCCTTTGATGGGTCAAGGAAGAAGGATTCCAGTTGGGCATGAAGCCAACTTTGAGAAAAGATAAATGGCTTTTGACCTTGGAATCTTGTGGAACCTGCCTGCCGAAACAGGTATTGACGAGATGATTCCTTCCCATTCGCCTTGAAACTTTGATTCCAGTAGTGAAAACCTTTCATGATAAAAATATTTAGAAAGCCTGACTATAGGTCAGACAATCAGGTGAGGGAATTGGAACTTTATCCCTTTCTAGGAGCAACTGGGATCAGCCAGTAGAGTATGACCTTACTAGCCCTGGGGATGAGACATAATCGTGTGATATATATGTGGGGCTAGCAACTAATTACAGTATACACTTGGAGTATTGTCTTTAGGTAATGTTTTGGTTTTCCTCCAAGGTCCCTTTTAGCCGTGGCCTGGCACATTATCCATAGTGTCTTTGTGCCAAGATCTATCTGCCGATGGACTAATTCATGGGCTGTCTGTCCAACAGTATGTTGTCATTTGGACAATATACACTTTTTATCCTTCTTGCCTTTTTAGTGTGGGCAATTAAATTAATCCAGAATAATTATAGATTTCCCTAAGGAAGCTCTGCAGTGTTCTGAGGGTTAATGCTGTCGGCTTGAAAAAATAACTCATAACTGCCAGAGTAGTTACATTGGAGCAAATCTTTAAACAAGTCAGAAAAGACAATGGTCAAAGCCACCACACAGACCCAACCTCTCCTGGAAAAGCATTGTACCTGGAAAGACGGCCAATAATGGGAATTTACCCTGAACTAAAGAACTTGAGGAGAGGAGAGGAAAGAAGAGGGTAGGGGAGGGCAGGAGAGGGGACACAACTGACTGGTTAAATAAAGACTTGGGAAAGAGAGGCTAGTGTTCCTGGGAGTGCCCTAAATACAAAAAGAGAAACTAAAAGGACAAAATTAGATTGTATCAGCTCTGGTCTAGGGTAGATCTGGAGGTGCCTAAGAGTTAAGTTCCTTCTTACAGATTCACTTCTTCAGGCCTGAGGTATATTGTAGGATCCAGAAAAAGTCAGAATTAAAAATCCAGACTCTCGTATAACACTATAGTAAAACAGGCTTGTCTGTAGGAATTTCTAACTTACAGACCTTTGGCTTCCAGAGAAGAAATTCCTTCCAGACCTTCCCCCCCTTATCTGAAGGGTCCGCCCACCTTCCAGACCTCTCCCCTGCAGGACCGCCTACCTTGGAGACATTCCCCCCCCTCCATCCCACCCCCAGCTGCCTACCACTCTATAAAAACCCAGCTCAGGCACATGTCAGACCCTTGGTTTAAGCTAAGACAATAAAGTCCCTTTGCATCTTGCATAGACTCAATTACTGGGATAATTCTTCTGGCATAACAATTTGAAATCTATTCATAATCAATTCAGGCTGTTCAGTCTGGCACTAAAGTCAGTCTAGGCCAGTGATGGCTAACCTTAAGCCAGTAAGTGCCTTACCCCACACAGGAGAAGGGAGGAAGCACTCCCATTGGGCTGCTGGGCAGAGGGGGTGGGAGATGTGAAAAAGTGTCATCAGGTGGGGTGGAGAGGGGAAGGGGACCTCTGTCTTTCTAGTAATGAACTGTGAAGGGGATGGGGTAATCCTAAAAGGAGATAGGGTAGATCATTATAGTCATCAGGTCAGTAGGCCAAGCTTGTTGACACTTCGAAGCTTTATGAATTGTCTTTATGCTAGAAGGGCCTCTGCAGCTAATGTCAGGAAAATTGTTTCCTGGGTTCAGCCCTCCTCCATCCCC
The DNA here is from genome assembly GCF_016433145.1 of Gracilinanus agilis. Taxonomy (NCBI): domain Eukaryota; kingdom Metazoa; phylum Chordata; class Mammalia; order Didelphimorphia; family Didelphidae; genus Gracilinanus; species Gracilinanus agilis. The sequence goes on from NC_058130.1 coordinate 706,124,424, forward strand.
TGTCTAAACTGAAATCCCCACAGTCTGAAACTAAGCTATTGGTACAGTTAAACGTCATCTTCTTAGCTATTGTCAGCCCACTACTGTCCCCGGGTATCTGACCCCACAGGACCAAAGAAAGACACCAGAAACAGAGGGCATGCAAAGGGCATGTTTGTTGGGTTTTTTTCTCAGCAGAACAGCATGCATGCAGGAACTCCTCTCTAAGGAGAGATGCCCATTAGATACAGGGATTGGCATCTTTTTATTGTATTTAAAGTGAGGAAGAAAAAAAACCACATTGTAGCTTGAAGGAGAGCTTGCAACAGCAGATTCTTGACAGTAACTCCTTGGAGTGGCTTTGGGGTCCAAGGGAAAAAGGCTGATAATAGATATTTTATCTGGAAATTTCTGGAGCTTCTTCTGTTGAGATAATGATTGTGTGATCAGGAAAAGTTCCTAGGATGTGAAGTGGAAATTGAGGGGACCTTGAAAATTTCAAAGTACACCCTTTTTAACCACTATTAGAAAAAAATACGAGTGGGCAAAGCCATCGCTTAAAATATGATGCTTTATTGAAAGAAAAAGTGGGGCACTGCCTCAACTCATTGACAGGATGCCCAAATATTCACAGAAAAATCCCTTTTTTATAGGAGAATCCTGCTACAATCAAGTCTCCCTGAAGGGATTATAACATTTTTACAGTGGCTGGAGACAGAGGTTTTAATCCAGAAATAAAGGACAGGAATATTATACAAAGAGAGGAGAGGTTCAGGGCTGGATTGGCTGGGGGAGGCAGATGTTTTAAAATGGGTACCCGAATGAGTATCATTCCAGCCATAGGACTTGGCCTACCTCTTATCCTGATTAAAGAATTGGTTTTTATGACTACTTCAGTGGTTCTGTTTTTCCAAGTTGACAAGGCCTTTTCCCTCTTTTGACTCTTTAGGATATAAACCTAGTAGTAGCCTCCCCCCTCTCCACTTCCCCCAGCTCAGACCCTAACATTCTTACCCTTTCTTTATTTTCCTTTTAATTCCCTTCTTCACGGTCCAGCCTCTCAAGGATTTTGTTTCCCTAGTGACTATTTCTTCCCTAATGCTACCCTCCCTTTTAATCTAGTTTTCCAGTAGAGTTTAAAGTAAATACAACTCTCAAATGTGATAAGGTGGGGGTAGAGGAGGAGCTGTGTTACTTCTGGGGGCTAAAAGACTGAGCTGTAGAAAGCTAACAGAGAAAGCTTTCAGATGCAAAATAGCCATTCCCCACTTTGGAAAGGCTGGAAAGCTTGAATGCCTGATTGCATATGAAGAGGGCAGCCAAGCAATGAATGTGCCTGGGAGCCTAGACTACATTGTCCCCAGCCACTCATCTACATAAGATTCCCAGAGGAGTATGGGAGGAGAAAATGACTAAACTGAAAACTAGTCACTAAGGCAACTTTAAGTGGTTGGAGAGAACGGACTTTTGAGCCAGGAGGAATTTATCTTTGGGACAAGCAAGGCGGCTCTCATCTCCTGCTTGGAAGTGACAAACGACTTCAGAGCTCAGGGAATCAAAAAGAAGCAGCTTCTGCCACTCCTAAACAAAGGGCTGTCGCCCTAGTTGAAAGACCTTTGTGGCACTCCAGCTGAAAAAGCATGAAGTGTCATCCCCCAGATCAGCCAATGGCTCCCAGTGGAAGGAGACTGCAGCCGCCCCTCAAAGAGCAAGCCCAGGAAACCAGTGGGGTCCGCCAGAGGTGTTGCATCCCAGCCGGAGCCCAGGAGCTAGGCAACTTGCCCTGCCTGGCAGCAGTTTCCCAGGGACAGAGCAGCCTGCCCAGCACCATTTGGCAGCCACTGCCCAGCAACAAAGTGGCCCTCCCAGTCTTATCCAGCAACCATTAGCAAGTGGCATAGTAGTCTGCTCAACTCTGGTTGAGCCCAGTGTAGCAGCTGTGGAAACTGGTGAGGAGCCAGCAGAGCAGCTGAGTGACCCGTTTGACCCTTCCCAGCAGCAGATGAGCTGGTCCAGCTGAAACATGGAACCCTGCAGAGAGTCAGGCCAGCTGAACGGCAATGACTGATAGCAAACTGTGTAAGGACTCTGGAGGGAGAAAAGATGGCAAGGTCCCTGCAGTTTCAGAGTTATGAGTCACTACATCCAAGATGTCAAACAGGAGACCTCTATGCTCCCTGGCGCAGAGGGCACCAGATTAAAATGTAATAGGGAAATATTTAACAAAATAAGTAAAATTACAACAAAATAGGGATAATATTGTACTTTAAAACTATTATGTAGCCCACTGGCATCCTTATGTATGGATTAATAGCCCCTGTTTCCGTTTGACCCCTTCTCTAAACACAAGCCTCACTCCCTTTGTACTCTTAAGTAAATACCTACTCTTTCCCTTTCTTTGGATTCTGGGTATATATGTGGGGAAGTATGCCTTTAGTATTAGAGGAAATAATTCATAATGACTTCTCACTATGACTTTGAAGGTATATAGCTTTACTGAAGAACTAATGGCTAACTGTCATTTACTTTGTGATTAAATGCCTTTACTAAAGAACTGAGTCCCCTGGATGATTGTTAAAGTGAAATGTTAACTTGGAAAAAACCAGAACTACTAAAGTAATCAGAAAAACCAAGTCTTTAATCAGAAAAGGGGTAGGTTTACACAGGGCCTACACTCTGGGGACTCTGGGAACATATCCCTGGTAGAAGACACCAAGCTAGACGCTTTCTCTGAAGAACAATTAGAACTCTTGGTTCTATACAGAGTTCTTGGGGAACTAAGGGACAGGGAAGTATGATTGATTGACATAACCATGGTTACAAGGAAATGAGAAGCTCAAATTATACTGCTAGAACACAAAGAAGCTTAGGAAAGGAACCATATAGCCAGCCAGAGGCTGGGGTACCCAGAGTGGCCTAAAAGGGTAGTCCTGGCCCAGATGTTGGTCTTCTTGGGAACAGATCTCTGATACAATGGGAAAAACTTCTAAGACTAAAAGGGTACTTAGCATTTGATTAGATCCTCTAGCTCCATCTAAACTGCACCATCAATTACTTTGAGGTCTACTATTCAGTCTGAGATGGCTAAGTCTGAGACCTCCCTCTGGCGAACTCTCATGTGACCAGGGCAAATTTGGGGTCTCCAGATTTCAAGTTGACCGAAGCACATTGGTGAAGGCTCATAAGTTAATGTTTAGGAAGATAACTTCCTAAAGAGTTGCCCTTAGTTCCCTGGGAAATACAGTAGCCGCCCCTCTGGAGAGTCAGTTGACCAGCAGTACTGTATAAGTCTAGTGAGTGAGCCTCAATGGATATTATATATATATATATATATATATATGTTGAATTCTCCATTTAAGAAGAGTGAAACGTCTATATTTGTATAATCATTTTACTCACTCAAATATGGGAAAGTAAGTTCCATCTCTTATCATATGCCTTCCATGTTCCTTCCCTTTTCTTTTCTCTCATAACTAACTATAAAACAAAACAGATCCCCCCCATCCCCAAGTCCTGTGTTCATCTTATTTATCTCTCTTTATAACCCATAAAGACATTAAGGTTTTAAAGGGGTACTTGAGCCTTCTCTATTCTGACAAACACTTTATCATCATAATGTCCCTTCTATTAAGTCAGATTTATCTATTTTTCTAGGTTTCTTTCCAGCTCCTGTGATTGTATTTTTAGAGTATCTACTAAGCTTTGAGGAATGCTTAATGCCCTCTATTCCATTAAAAACTTGTTGTCTCAGGGATATCTCAGTGCCTAGGGATTAGAGGTCCTGGGTTCAAATTTGACCTCCAACACTACATAGCTGTATGATCCTGGACAAAGTCACTTAACCCCCATTGCCTAGCCCTTACCATCTAGCCGTTGGAACCAATACACAGTATTGATTCTAAGATGGAAGGTGAGGATTTTTATTTCTTAAAGCTCATTGTCTCAAAAATAGCCATAAAATGATAAAAATAACTAGTGGTACACAATTACAAAGAACAAATTATAAAATGTGGACTTGAAGAGGAAGATGAGATGATAACATCTTTGCAGAAATGGAAGGTACACAAATGTGGATCATTGCATATATTTTATTTTTTTTGTGTGTTGATTAGTTTTACTGATTTTTTTTCTCTCTTCCTCTTTTCATTTCTTTAAAAAAGTTTTTGGTTATATCAAATAGCTTGCTGGAAGAGAAAGGGAGAAAGGAGAAGGATACAGAGGGAAATTTAGGTGATGTGAAAACAAAAGATATGAATAAAAATGTATTTTTTTAAAAGATCCATTTTTCCCCTCTCTTGGATTTTTGGTTTTCAGGGTAAATTATTCTTGGTTATAACCTTTTGAATCTTTAGCCTTTTGGAATATCATAATCTAAGATTTCTTCTCCTTTATAGTGGCACCTGATAAGTCTTGGGTGATTTTGACCATTGTATGTTTTCTTTCCAGCCATTTGCAATATTTTTTCCTTTGATCTGAAATTTGGAATTTGGCTATGACATTTCTGGGTATTTTTTTTTTTGAAGTTTCTTTTAGGAAACAACCTTCTTTCATTGTTGTGGGGTTACGACCAGATGTTGTGGGCTATCACCCTTGGGTTTGGGAAGGATACCTTTTGCAAGAATGCAAGACTCCGAAACTTAGCTTAAAAGTAAAAATAAAAATTTATTAGTAAGATAAAATTATTGGTCAGCAAGAGAGCATGAGTTATGGGACAGTTATGGGAGAGGAGAACCCCTGGGTTCAAGAATGAGAAGTCTCCGAAACTTAGCTTAAAAGTAAAAAGAAAGATTTATTAGTAAGATAGGATTAATGGCCAGCAAAACAGCATGAGTGGAACAACCATGGGGGGGTGCTCTCCAAGACATGGCACAGCAGCATGAGTGGAGCAACTATAGGAGTTGCTCCCCGAATGCTTCTGTTCAGGGGTTTTTATATTCTTTACAATAGTGTGTACGTGAGGTTATGTCATGGTGTGGGCATGACTCTCGAGTTGTAGGCACTCCGGTATTTGGTGGGGTGAGGAGTCTGCCTGAGACCCTCCGGGCCTAGGCTATCAAGAGATATACCTGGAGGTGTATCTCTATGTCTATCTCAACCTAAAGGATGGTCCAAGGATAATAGTCTTTGGCGTGGAAGTCACAAGGACAGGAAGGGGGAAGAGAATTTCCCTGTTTACAGATTGCCTGAGTTAAGGGGTTCAGTGTCCAGGCCATCTCGGCACAATGCCCATGTCAGAACAACCCTGGGGGCTGTTCCCAGAATGCTTCAGGCCTGGGATTTTTATATTCTTTACAACAGTGAGTACGTGATGCTGTGTCACAGTGTGGACGGGACTCTAGTGTGGTAAACACTCAGGCATTTGGTGGAGTGTTTGGTCATCTGACCCTGGTCTGCCTGAAGACCCTCATAGTTTAGGGAACAGATGGATGCCTGAGATACAGCCCGATGGGATCAAGGTGTAGCCTGGAGGTGCATCTCTATATCCATCTCAAACTAAAGGACAATCCAAGGATGATAATAATCTCAGGGTCTTATAGAAGTTATCAGATGTTTTTGGGTTAGGAGTCACAAGGACAGAAAAGAGCAAGGGAATTTCCCTGTTTACAGTTTGCCTGGGTTAAGGGGTACAATGCCCATGCCATCATCATTTTTGTCTTCTGGTTCTAATTAATCTAAGTAATTTTCATTTACATTTTCTTGAAATACGGCATCTAGGCTTTATTTATTTATTTATTTTTTGGTCATGTGTTTTGAATAAGTCAGTGACTCCTAAATTATCACTCCTTGATCTTTTAATAGTAAGGTTCTCTCCTAGACATCCCAAACTCCAGAAGTGTTCCAGGTCAAAAGGACCATAAGAAATTCTTTTTTGCTCCCTGAGAGGAACATGCCCCCCTTGGACTTTCCCCTAGATCTTTGATTAATATATATATGTACCTTCCAGTTCCACCCTGATAAGCACTGGGTGGTACCTAATCCAAACATCCTTTGAATTCCACAGATCATCCCTTATATCTCCCAACTCAATAAATTCCCTCATTTCTGATTCACCCCATCCCCCCCTCTTCTTTATTCTGTAATCCCTGTTGTCAAAGGAGTATAAAAACCCCAGATCCCAACTCCTCCAGTGTTCTACCTGCTCACTGTCTTCTGGCCATTCAACATTAATAAATATCTCTTTTTATTTTTAAGCTAATTATGGAGTCTTGCATTCTTGCAAAGGGCAACCTGTCCCAAACCTAGGGGTTCACCTCAAAGCTCTCTCACAACAATAATAGATATCTTACATTTTCTCTGCCCCCTCCCCCAATGTTTTGATTATTTTCTAATATTTCCTCTTGTCTCATGGAGCCAATGACTTTAATTAGGTTCATTGTAATTTTTAGAGTTCATTTTTTGGGTAAGCTTTACCACTTTTTATGTTAAGTTGGTTACTGTTCTTCCTATTCTTTCTTTCATAACTTTTGGATAAGCCTATTTGTACCTTCCAGGTACATATTCAAGGGATGTAACAGCTAGTCCTTGGTCTATCCAAATAGAAGTAGGCTTTTCTATTCCAGAGGAGAAGAAGGCATTGGGAAAATGAATCAAGGTGGTCACACATCTGTCCACCCCAGTCTTCCCAGAAATATATATCTACCCCAAACTGGTGCACTTTGATGTGTTATTACTCAGCATTCTACTAGGGATGATTAATATTTCCCCTGACACGAGAGTTGCTGATATTATCACATCAACACTTTCACCTAAATCAAACTGAGATAGTAAATCATTCCAGCCAATGTAATAGTCTTAAAAGGCTCCACTTCACAGAGAGAGGTTCCACTGCTTATAACTTAGAACAAGGTATAGTTGTTCCTGTGTATATAGTAATATCTCAAGGCATTGGGATTGTTTTGTACCTGTAACATAATATATAGTAAAACAATTAAACATCTTTTGTATCCACAGAACTCTTATTGGCTGGGTGTTTTTTTTTTTAAGCCCTTACCTTCTGTCTCAGAATCAATACTATGTATTGGTTCTAAGGCAGAAGAGTGGTAAGGACTAGGCAATGGGGGTTAAGTGATGACTTCAGCTAAGAAGTATCTGAGGCCAGATTTAAACCTAGAATTTCCTATCTCTAGGCTTGGCTCTCAATTCACTGAACCACCAAGATGCCCCCTTATGGGGTATTTGAAATTCTTTGTTTCTTCTTTTGGTGCTACCTGAATTATTCCATATTCATATTTTAAACACTACACCATTATGAATACATTGCAAGGCAAACATCAATGGAAACAATTAACCATCTTAAAAAGAAACCAAGACACCACTAGAGAGGCTCCTTCAGAACCAGAAATGCATTTTTCTTAAAGTTAACAAAAATAGTTTAAAATCTCAATGACTGCATTATTTTCATTTCGTTCTTGGGAAGGGGAGAGTTACTGGCAGTCATCTTGCCCTTCTGTTTAATTTCAGCCTCTAGAGCAGGGGTCGGCAAAACACCACTTTTTTTTTTTTTTTTTTTTAACCCTTGTACTTTGGTGTATTGTGTCATAGGTGGAAGATTGGTAAGGGTGGGAACACCACATTTTTTAAAATGTAATTTCGTGAGAGCCGTACAGTGCTCACAGTGCGGCTCCTGTAACAGCACCTGAAAAAAAAATGGACTTTATGGCTCCTGCAGAAAGAGCCATACGTTGCTGACCCCTGCTTTAGAGTGAAAAGTCTCTTAACTCCAGACCTGGAAATCCAAATTTGGTTTATCCAATGTGCTGAGGGTCTGGTGAAGTCTTTTCCTAGCAAGCTTTCAAGCAATTAATTACTCTTTTTGATGGCCTAGAGTAGAGATTTTATGTGCCAGAAAGAAAGTCTTTAACATTGTTAAACTGGAAAAAAAAAACACAAAACTATTAAATAGTCAGAAAAACCAAGTCTTTAATCAGGAGAGGGATAGGGTACAAATATTTAGGCCTCCACACAGTCATGAGCTCAAAATCACACAGAGTCGAAGGCTCTGGCTACTCTGGCTACCATATCCCTGGGAGTGACACTGCTAGATGACAGCTCCAATGAACCATGAAAACTGGGGAACTCTTGGGAAACAGAGGACCGAGAATATTATTAATTGGCTTTACAATGGCTACAAAGAAATGAGGAATTCTAGACAGGATTATCAGGGTGAGACTGACACTTTACAAGGGACACAAAAGGGAAAGATATAGCCAAGGGTTGGGCTACCTGAAAATGGACTTTGATACAATGGGAGCAACTACCAGGACAAAAGGGTATTTAGCATTTGAGTTAGGTCCGCTGCTACACCTAAACTATGATCATCATTTACTTTAAGGTCAATTATTCAATCTGAAATAACTAAGTCCAAAACTTCCCTTGGGGTGTATTTTCACAGGAACGGGGACAAACTTGGGGTCTCCAGCTTTCAAGCTAATCAAACTTGGGGGTTTCTGTATTTCAAGTTGACAACATATTATGGTATTATAGCAGCCTAGAAACTCATTATCCACTAAGGAAAAAAATGAAATCTACTGCTTCCTTATTTTGACCCATTTTCAACCCTATATAACAAGTAGATGGCAATGCAGCAATGGTATTCAACTTAAAATTTCTTGCCTTAGCATGAGGAAAACTATTATTTAAAACTATTAGATAATCCAATAATTATCCAATTATCATGCACAGATGTAGTAATGATCCAAAATCAGGAAGTACAACAATCAATCAGTAATCAATAGTCTAACGAATTGGTCTATGGCTCATTATTCCCCTCTCTCATTTCATCATGTTACTAAAAACACAGAGAAACAAAACAAGAAATGAGTTAGGTAAATAAGCAGTTACCTAAAGCCTAGAAGTATTTGATGTTAAAAATATAAGGGTTAAGGTAATCCCTTCCTTTGCTTCCATCTCCTCTCATTCTTTGTTTATAGCAGTTGTAGTATAGATAGGGATTATGTGCTCCTTTCCTCTTTTGTGGGGAAATGTCTTGATGTTTGTTTTAGAGTATGAACCAAGTAACCCTGTACAATTATCACTAAAGATGAAGGAATATAGAAATACAATGATTTCACATTTAACCCCCCATTTCAAGAATTTCAGAGTTCTTGCTAGCTACTGCCTAAATAAGCCTGCATAGGATGCAGAAAGATAAACAGCAGTTTATTTTCTTATCTATATGGATAAGAGGAAGATAGATGAAGGGTGGGTAAAGAGCTGGGTTTGGTGTCAGGAAGACCTGAGTTCAAATTCAAGCATTTACCAGCTGTTTGATTCTGGGCAAGTCACTTAACCTGTTTGCTTCTAGAGGGAATTGGCAAACCATTCCAGTATCGTTTGCCAAGAAATCTCCATGGCCAGTATTAACATGATATGACCCATGGGATCAAGAAGCATCAGATGTGATTGAATAACTGAACAATAACAAAATATCTATGGATATAGAATAGATATAGATAGATGTACACATATAGACATATCTATATATGCTTTCTTCCTGAGCTATTCAAGCCAGAGTCTTAGCCTTTTACAAAGTAGTTTTATTTAGATCAGGCCAAGAATGTAAGCCAGACAAGACTCTTATCAAAGAGGAGATTGCTAAAATTGTTACAAAGAAAATGTGTCCTTGTAAACATAAGACTACAGGAAATAGTACCTTCTTTATCAATTGGTTTGGCTAATCGACTTTAAGTGATATTACATGTTTTATCCGGTAGGATAAAGAGAAACAGATGAGTTTCTGTAACAACTGAGGACCCATGAGTCTTTTTTTTTGTAATCACAAATCAATTGGGGAAAACAATACTGAAAGAAACATTCAGTATTGTCAGACATCACAGAGAAATAAAATGAAAAGTAGCAAATAATAGGACAAAAAGTCAGTTATGTTTTCCAAAAAAAAATCCCATGTCAACACCTCCTAATTAGAACTAAATTACCTTAAAGTAGAACTAAACCAAGATCTAATCCAATGAGATAATAATTAGAAGGAGCTTAACACAGTGCCTGGCACATAGTAAGTGCCATGTAAATGTTAGTTATTATTATTATTTCCTTTCAGAATCCTTAAGAAGTCTGGTTATCTTTTTGCAAAGTATATTGTAAAATTATGGATATTTTTAGACTGTTCAAGGATGTGGGTGCCTCCTTCATTGATAATGAAGAGAGCATGCTATATATATTACTAAAATGTACTAGGGGGCACTATGGAATCATGGATAAAGAACCAGCCTCAAAGCAAGGAAGCCTCTGATATACTGGCTGTTCTCTGATCTGCTGTTACTGAGCATGTAATTTAATTTCTCAGTGCTCTAGCTAACTATTTAAGACTCACAGATAGAAAGAAAGCTTTGGAATTTATCTTAACATTTGCATTTTCAAAATTGGAAAATGACGGGATGTCCCCCATTTGGGGAATGGCTAAATAAATTATGGAATATGATGGTGATGGAATACTACTGTGCTATAAGGAACAATAAACTGCTTGATTTCTATAAAAACTGGAAAGACCTCCATGAATTGGTGTGGGGTGAAATAAGCAGAACCAGGAGAACATGGTACACAGTAACTAAAACATTGTAGGATGATCAAATGTAATTGACTTTGCTGCTAATAGCAATGCAATGATCTAGGACAATTTGCTATCCACCTCCAGAGAAAGAACTGTGGGAGTGGAAACACAGAAGAAAAACATGATTTATTACTTGGTTATATGGGTATATAATTTGGTGCTTATGTTTTAAAAGATTACTTTATTACAAAAATGAATAATATGGAAATAGATTATGAGTGATAATACATGTATAATCCAGTGGAATTGCTTGTCAGCTCTGGGAAGGGGAGAATATGAATCATGTAACCATGGAAAAATATTCATAAAACAAACAAATAAATAAATTCTAAAATTTGCATTTTCACATTTCTATGCTTTAAAAAGACAACTTTAAATAAAAATTGAACTTATTTCTATCTAAATAAATCTAAGCTGCCTGTCAAAAAGAAGAAAAATTAAATTACAATTATATTTCACTTATATACATTTCATAAAATTAACTATATCCTTGAATAACCTTCTAGTGTCACCTTGAGGATTATACTTGTTTGTGGCATAGGAAAATTTATTTCTCCAAGATCTGAGCTTGAGTTCTCATTTTAGTAGCCCAGGTATATATAAACTTCAGTTGAAAATATTTTCCCCTTTACGATTTATTCTATAAATTTCAAACCGTAAATAACCAATATAATTCAGTATAGTGACAGATAATTCACCAGTAAGCAACATATTCTTAATTTGATTATTTTCTAAATATTCAGTCCTTATAAGCTATACTGTTTCCAAGAGATGTTCCAAATGACCGATAGCAACCCTTCTACCTCTAGCTTCTTATTCTGAAATTTCATATAGTGAGAAAATTTCAGAAATCTTTTTCAGAACTCAAGTAGTCATACATAATTAAAATAATAATCTGAAACTTTTAACCAATTTTCTAATGATCACAGTATTGATTCTAAGCCAGAAGATAAGGGGTTAAAAAAAAGTCTCCATCTTTCTAGACTCTCTGCTGAAGCACTTGTTTGAAAGTCACACAGAAGTAACTTTGCAAACACAGGGCTGACAACAAGTGGATTACTATTCTCAGTTTGGCTACAAGATGTCTCCAAACACCATGCTATAGACAGAAACACAGGCACAAAAACATGGGGCTCCTAAAGGTCCCTCCTTAGGCTGATTCTAGGACGGTTCTCTCTTTATTTTAATTATGTCTTTCTCCTAGTTTCTCCTGACTGAAGCCAAGAGCTTTCCTGAAGAAAAAGATCCCCTGGTTTATCCAGGGTCTTCCCTTGGAGCACAGAAATTCTCCAAGGTTTTCAATTCAAGGTTTTAAGCATTAATCCTAGTTTGGCCTAGGAGTTCTCTTTGAGAAACCAAAAAAATTCTCCAAAAGTTTAAAACAAGACTTTAAATTCCTTAAGGCTTTAAAAACCAAAGTTGCTTTCCTCTGGTTAGAACCAGGGGTCCTCTTTGGGCAACCAAAGTTCTCTATAGTTTTCGAAGTACCTGTGGGAATTTGGGGTGTGTGTCTGTGGGTCTTTCTACTGCCAATTATTTCCAAATAATCACACTGAAACCAAATAGAGACAAAATGAGACAAAAACAAATAGACAGAAATTGTAACTTTCCCCAGAGGGGTAGCTTACCTTCCTAGTTCAAAGTCAAAACTTGGAATTTGAGGTCAAGGGGAGAGCCAACTCTCCACTTATAGTTCTCCAGGAGAATCTCTTCTTCCAGGTGAAAAGTCTTACAGGGGAGCATTCCACAGTGGCAGGGACTAACCTCTCTCCCCTGATCTCATTGCTGCCTCCAACTGCCTTGATAGAATTTAATAAAGATAAACTGAGGCATAGAATTCTGAAATTTACCAGTTTATTATCAGGCTGAGAACGGTTAATAAAGTGAGTTAAATGGCTACCTAAATTAAGTCAAAGACCCAGAGGAGGGAGGCACAGTTCCTTTTTATAAGCACAGAACAAAGAAGAGAAGTGAGTAAGTGAGGAAAATGATGCAAATGATTACAGGGCTGGCAGCAACATGGGAGTAAGGGCAATATGATTGGTTACATAAAGAGGAGTGAGCTAAAGGGTAGCTAGATAGTTCAGTGGATAGAGTGCCAGGCCTTGAGTCAGGAGCACCTGGGTTTAAACCTGGGCTCAGATACTTCCCAGTTATGTGCCCCTGGACAAGTCACTTGACTCCCATTGCTTAGTCCTTACAGCTCTTCCGCCTTGGAACCAATACACAATATTGATTCTAAGATGGAAGGTAAAGGCTTAAAAAAAGATCCAGAGATGCGCAAGGAAAGAAAACAGCCAAACATACATAATCTCACTGAGGCCTACAAAGATCTCTGAATCTTAAATGGACACATGATCTAGGGACAGGTGCCAGGGGTCATCAAACCCTTCCTGAATGACAAAGTGGCAGGAGGGATCCTGGAACTGCACAGCAGATTCCAGGGAGGATGGAAACCTCTCACTCAGATACCCCTATGTGACTCTTCTTTTACTAACACTCCTTATTGAAATTATTGTGATCAATATCCCTATTCAGTCACAGGGAAATACAGAAGTATAGTAAAGGCTGTTACTAGAGCTTTTACAGACTCCCTACAGATTCCTAGGAAATTCCCTCCTTAACATGCATTAATACAGAAATTCCCCTAAAAGTCACTTCATAACAAACCAGCAATTAGTGAGTTAATACCCATCAAAACTGTACCTGAATTTTCCATTCCCATACACAGAAGCTTACATAATGAGAAAACAGAAGCAATAAGCCTCCCCCCGCCCCTCCCCACTGATTCAGAATGTTACAATGGATGATAAATGGAGAAGTAACCTTCCATGCAAAGATCAGTACATCCCTGAACTGTTCTCCTCACCCCATAGTCAAGGAGACAGGCCAAAAATACCATTGAAAAATATTGAAAGTTACTGGAGAATGAAAAGTTGTTAGTAACAAAGTTAATGTATGACTTAGTCCATTATCTACAAGAAAAAATGTATATTGAATATGGAAATCCATGCCAACACATATGTAATCTTAAGAGAAGGGTATAAAAAATAAAGCCAGCTCGAGGCTGCCAGAAACAGTCTTTGGGATACATGATTGAAACACAGACTGTATTCATTCGTCTTATCTTCTGACGCTGTCACACCCTTTGAGCCCCTGGACCAGCAGAGAGCAGGCTCTCCATAAACAGGAATTACAGATTTTTCACACCAGTCCAGTGAAGCTGTGCAAACAGCATTAGACCAAACCTTCCAAATTAAGTCAGTAGAAGTGGTTAGATGCACAAGAATCTTACTTTAGAAGTCCTGTTAGCAGCACAGGATTAAAACAAGACAGGATCATTTTTGGGACTCTGCAGTGTCAAACAGAACTTCTAGGCTAAAACAGAAACTAAATGAAAAAGAAACAGAAATAAAGGTTTTCTGCTGATCTTCAGGGGAGAGGGAGAAATCCAGCACCCTAGAAGTAGACATAGAGTCCACAAGTAATTTCTCATTCAAGGTTCCAAATGGAGATTTAAAAAAGAAATTAATTTCACTGCCAAGTGTAGAGAGGGGAAGGGGTGTAGTCTGAGTGCTCCGCTCCCCTCCAGCTCTGCCATCTGTGAGTCACCCATTTTACCCGCTGTGTATCCCTATTGGCTGCTGGGCAGAGGGGTGTGGGATGTGAAAAAAAATGTCATCACCTGTGGTGGAGAGGGAGAGAGGGGCAGCTTAGCCAGAGTCTCTCTGCTTTTCTATTTAAATATTTTCATTTATTTATTTATTTATTTATTTATTTATTTATTTATTTATTTATTTATTTGTTTGTTTGTTTTAAAAACCCTTACCTTCTGTCTTAGAGTCAATACTGTGTATTGACTCCAAGGCAGAAAAGTGGTAAAGGTAGGCAATGGGGGTCAAGTGACTTGCCCAGAGTCACACAGCTGAGAAATGGCTGAGGCCAGATTTGAACCTAGGACCTCCAGTCTCTAGGCCTGATTCTCATTCCACTGAGCTACACAGCTGCCCCCTAAATATTTTATTTTTTAAGAAAAATTTTCCATGGTTACATGATTCATGTTTTTACTTTCCCCTTCACCCCTTCCTTTACCCCCACCCCCCATATCCAATGCACATTTCCACTGTTTTTAACATGTGTCATCAGTCAAGACTTATTTACATATTATTGATAGTTGCATTGTTATGGTCGTTTTGAGTCTACATCCCCAATCATGTACGCATCAACCCATGTGTTCAAGCTTTTCTTCTGTGTTTCTACTTCTGTAGTTCTTCCTCTGAATGTGGGTAGTGTTCTTTTCCATAAATCCCTCCAGATTGTCCTGGGTCATTGCATTACTGCTAGTACAGAAGTCCATTACATTCAATTTTACCACAGTATATCAGTCTCTGTGTACAATGTCCTTCTGGCTCTGCTCCTTTCACTCTGCATCAATTCCTGGAGGTCTTTCCAGTTCACATGGAATTCCATTCCTTTTATTTCCTTTTAAACCAATGGTTTGTTTTAAACCAGTCCCCCTTGTTTCCTCCCTTGATTTACTTCCCTTTCTACCCCTTCTCTTATTATTCCCCTCTTTTTATTTTTTAAGGCCTAATGAATTACCTCCCTGCTCTCCTCCCCTTCCTTTTTTGACCTCCCCACTCCCCTGCTCCCCTTGGTTTATCCCTTCTGACTTTCTCAGTAGGGTTAGATAGAATTCTATATCCCAATGGATATAGCTACTCTTCCCTCTCAGGGTTAATTCTGCTGAGAGTAAGGTTTAAATATTACCTCTTAATGCTCTCTTCCTCTCCTTCTTATAATGGTGTTCATCCCCTCCCCTTCCCATGCCCTCTTTGTATAGTATAGAATATCCTATTTTTCTTATTCATTCGGGTTTCTCTTAGTGCCATCTACTATTCACTCCTCCTCTTCCCACCCCCCATATCATCTTAGACCATTTAGTACTCCAACCTCTCCCTATGAATAATTCTTCTAATTACTATAATAGTGAATACAGTTTTTGAAAATTACACATAACTCTTCTTCATATAGGAATACAAATAATTTGATTTTATTGAAGCCCCTAAAGAGACAGATTTAAAAATAAGAGTTTTCTTTCTTTCCCCTCTGTTTCTTATTTACCTTTTCATGTTTCTCTTGGTTTTTGTGGTTGGATATCAAACTTTCCATTTAGTCCTGGTCTTTTCTGTGCAAGTACTTGGAAGTCTTCTATCTTGTTGAATGCCCATACTTTTCCCTAGAAAAGTCAGGTTTTTTTAAAACATTTATTAATATTCATTTTTAACATGGTTACATGCTTCATGCCCCTACTTTCCCCTTCACCCCCCAATTTCCCCCCACCCATGGCCAATGCATATTTCCACTGGTTGTAACATGTGTCCTTGTTCAAGACCTATTTCCAAATTGTTGATAGTTGCATTGGTGTGGTAGTTTCGAGTCCACATCCCCAATCATGTCCTCCTCAGCCCATGCATGCAAGCATTTGTTTTTCTTATATGTTTCCTCTCCTGCAGTTCTTCCTCTGAATGTGGGTAGCATTCTTTTCCATACATCCCTCAGAGCTGTCTTGTGTCATTGATTTCTGCTGGTACAGAAGTCCATTACATTCAATTTTACCATAGTATATCAGTCTCTGTGTACAGTGTTCTTCTGGCTCTGCTCCTTTCGCTCTGCATCTGTTCCTGGAGGTCTCTCCACTTCGCCTGGAACTCCTCCAGTTTATTATTCCTTTTAGCACAATAGTATTCCATCACCCGCATATACCACAGTTTGTTCAGCCATTCCCCAATTGAAGGACATCCCCTCCTTTTCCAATTTGTTGCCACCACAAAAAGCGCAGCTATAAATATTTTCGTACAAGTCTGTTTATCTATGATCTCTTTGGGGTACAAACCCAGCAATGGTATGGCTGGATCAAAGGGCAGGCATTCTTTTATAGCCCTTTGAGCATAGTTCCAAATTGCCAGCCAGAATGGTTGTAACAGTTCACAACTCCACCAGCAATGCATTAATGTCCCAATTTTGCCACATCCCCTCCAGCATTCATTACTCTCCCCTTCTTTCATTTTAGCCAATCTGCTAGGTGTGAGGTGATACCTCAGAGTTGTTTTGATTTGCATTTCTCTAATTATTAGAGATTTAGAACACTTTCTCATGTGCTTATTGATACTTTTGATTTCTTTACCTGAAAATTGCCTATTCATGTTGGAAAAGTCAGTTTTGATGGGTAGGTGATCCTTGGTTGTAGACCCAGTTCTCTTGCCTTTCTGAATATCATATTCCAAGCCTTGCAGTTTCTTAGTGTGGAGGCTGCCAGATCCTGTATGATCCTGATTGATGCTCCTTGATAGCTGAATTGTCTCTTTCTGGCTTCTTGTAAAATTTTTTTCTTTTACTTGGAAGCTCTTGAATTTGGCTACTATATTCATGTGACCTCTCAGCTTTATTCTCATGCCCAGGGTTAGTCTGCGCTCTTTAGGCTCCTGAGGTCTCAAGTCTAGTTGTTCTCAGGGTCAAAGCCACCTGGTGATCCCCTGGGGGTTGTCTTTTCAGGGTTTGGTGTAGAGGGTGATCTATGGATCCTTTCAATGTCTATATTGCCCTCTTGTTGAAGAACATCAGGGCAATTTTGTTGGATAATTTCTTGTAGTATGGTGTCCAAATTTCTATTAATTTCTGCTTTTTCAGGAAGACCAATGATTCTCAAATTGTCTCTTCTAGACCTGTTTTCTTGATCTGTCAATTTCTCATTGAGATATTTCATGTTTCCTTCTATTTTATCAGTCTTTTGACTTTGCTTTATTTTTTCTTGCTGTCTTGAGAGATCATTGGCTTCTACTTGCCCTATTCTGGTCTTTAGAGACTGGTTTTCTGTTATAATCTTATGATTTTCCTTTTTGGTTTGGTCTATCCTGTTTTCTAGCTGTTTAAATTTGGTCTCCAATTTGCTTGCCATTTTGTTCAATTTTGGGGCATCTTTCTCCGATTGGGAGTTTCTGTCTTTTAACCTTTTAATTTCCTTTTGAGCTATTTCCCACTTCTCTCACCAAATCTCTTCCATATTTCTCATGATCTCAGATTTGAACTCTTCAAGAGCTTGTGACCAGTTTTCATTTTTTTGGGAAAGTTGGGATGTGATTACTTGTTTGTTCTCCTCTGCTGTTTGCTCTGTTGTCTGGATTTTTTCTGTGTAAAAGTTGTTGAGTGTTAAAGATTTCTTCTAGATCTTTCTCTTTTGAGGTTCTTGTGACTGGCTTGCCATTATTATTATTTCTTTCTCAGTCAGAAGTCTGGGTGAGGCAGACAGGCTCTCTGCCTATCCTATTGAGCTGTGGAGCAGCTTTGAGTCACAGCTCCATGTGCCCTCTCAGCTTTATCCTCATGCCCAGGGTTGGTCTGTGCTCTTTAGGCTCCTGAGGTCTCACATCTAGTTGTTCTCAGGGTCAAGCCACCTGGTGGTCCCCTTGCTTGCTCCTCTGCCCGAAGCTCCTTTAACAGTCTCAGGGCACTGCTTCCACAGTCATGCACCCCTCTGCACTGGGTCCTCACCCAAGGTCCATGCCTGTGCTCAATATCTGTGCCTACACTCAAGGTCTGTGTTTAAAGTCCGGTTCTTTAGCCTCTAGGGGTCTTAAGTCTTGCTGCTCTCAGGAGCAGGCCCTGGTGATCCCAGGTAGCTGCCAAGAACTTAATGAATGCCCCAAACTTGCTCTAACTCTTGTGTGCTGGCTTTGGCACTGTAGCTAGTGGGGGGGGGCGTTGCTCAGCTTGCTTTTTAGTGAGAGCTATTTCACCCCCTTATAGCATGGAAATTCCTCAATCCCAGATACCTTCAATGCTGCACCCTGTTGTGGAGTCCCTTCGTTCATCTGGATTTGTTTTTATGTCTTCTTGAGAAGTCCTATCTGTGTGAGTTAGGAGAGGTTAAGCAAGCTGCTTCTACTCTGCCATCTGCTCCCTCTGCTTTTCTAGTAATGAACCTTTTGGGGGGCACTCACAGAGAGTGCTCTGCATACCATCTTTGGCACATGTGTCATAGGCTTGCTATCATGGGTTTAAGGGAACTGGGGCTCTGACTATTAATGGCTAATAGCAGGAGAAACACTAAAATGTGGGCTCACATTAGTATCACTAAAGAACAAGAGTCCCAAACTCTTGGGACTATTTCTTCCTCGATCTGGAAGAGTGAGGCAAGAGAACAATAATTATACCTAATATGTGGATATAAACCAGTAGAAAGTTTTACCTACTATTAAAAGCCATGACTTAGAGAAGTAAATTAAATGATAGTATCCCTCTGTCTTTCAAGTATGGTTGCTCCACAAGTCCTGATTAACTAGAATACATAAAGTGTCAAGAAGGAATGAAAATAGTGATTTGGATCACAAGGGCAGTTTGTTGTGCTTGTGAGGATTTTACAGTAATTCATAAATCTATATTAACCTTGGTTGGCTGGAGAGCTTAGGATAGAAGCCTCTAGTTCTCTCTGAATTAGCTTTACAAAAGAACTGGAGTAGAGACAACTAGGTGACTCAACAGATAGAGAACCAAGCCTAGAGATGGGAGGTCCTGGATTCAAATGGGACCTCAGACAGTTTTGTAGATATGGTCTCTGATATACTTGGAAATTACTTAAAATGGAACTTTTTCTCTAGGATTATTGGTATAGAGATCATTAAATCCATGGACAGTGAGGAAACCATGAAGTAAAATAATATAGAGGAAGAATAGAAGAGGGCCCAGAACAGAGCACCATAGAATATCCACATTTAATAATATGGGGGGATCTGGATGAAAATCCAGCAAAGGTCACTGAGAAAGAGTAATTATATAGGTAGGAAAAGAACCAGGAGAAAGGTGTCCTGAAAACCTGGAGAAAAGAGAGTATTAAGGAGAAAAGAGTGATCAATAGTGCCAAAGGCAGCATAGAGATCAAGATGGATGAGTATTGAGAAAAGGCCATTCAATTTGATATGAAGAGATCACTGGCAACTTTGGAGAGTGCACTTTCAGGTGAATGATGAGCTCAGAAATCAGAATGTAGAAAGTTAAGAAGAAAGCAAATGGAGTCACCAATTGTGGATGATGAGAAATGAAGTAATAGGGGAGAAGAATGGATCAGATGAAGATTTTTGAGGATGACACAGATGTTGGCACAGCTTCCCTTACACTGATGTAGTTTCTGTGGGGAATAGAGATAGCATGGATTCCTGGAAGAAGTGACATCCCATCTGGGATGTGTAGAAACTGAAATTTAAGAGCAGTATATAATCTTCTCCTCTGATTGGCTGAAGAAAAACATTATGCAAATAGGATTGAAACAATCCTTGTTGTGATTGGTTAAAATCCAATCCTCATTTTGATTGGTTAAACCCCAATTCTTGTTTTGATTGGCTAAACCCCACTTGAACAATTAGGATAATTGGATTTATAAATTGAACATCCTGATTGGCCAGCTTTCTAGATAAGATTGTAACTTTCAAGTAATCAGCCAATGGTGAATGAAGGGTGAGACCATCTTTGCATGAGAGACCAAGATAAAAGGGAGGCCTTCAGCTCTGATATTTTGCACTCTTGTTCGCTGCCTGTAACACTTGTAACACTAGCTTGTGAGCACTCAGGAAGATGAAATAAAAGACTCTTTGACATACTAACGTAGTAGAGTTCAAGATTATTTTTGAATAGGTGGTCATTCCTTTCACTTCCTTCCCACATACAACCTGCTTCTCACAACTTCCTTCATCCCTCCACTTCCCTAGCAACTTCCCTGGTGAAGCTTCTTCCCCCCTATGAAACTTGATTGGTCTCAGATTCTCTGACACAGCTTCCTGGCTAGGGTTAAAAAACCCAGCCATGATCTTACATTCATTCCTTTCAGACTTGGAGTGTGCCTGAGATAATGTGAGTCACCATACTTTGATGACTGACTGACAGATGAATTTCCAGGTGACAAAGGGGATCGTGTCCAGAGAATCTAGGTGCCACCGTATCCTTGTAGCATATCCTTGCTATGTTAGGGGAAAGCAAACTTCCTTCTTTGTTAAATGTTCAATGACTCACTACTGCTTCATTTCATCCCAACATCTAACCTGAACTAAGAGGGTGCTGCCACACTTACAATAGCATATTTATAGACTGTAGGAAAGCAGCCTGTAGCCAAGGAAAGACTGACGATAAATGAGAGTAGGAATGATAGAGGGGACAATCTGTTGAAGAAGATAGGATGGAATGGGGTCACTTTGGAAAGGAGAGGGATTATTCTTGGCATGAGAAGGGCCCACCTCCTTATCTGCGACAGTATTGAAAGAAGGAACAAGTTCAGAAGGCAATTAATTGTATGATAAATCACTTGAAATGAGGAGGGAAGAAGTTCTTGGTGAATGGTTTCAATTTTTCCAGTGAAATATGAGGCAAAGTTTTTAGCTGAGAGAGTGAAGGAAAGGAGAGCTATGGGAGGTTTGAGGAGGAATGAAAAAGTTTAGAACCACTGTGGTAAGTGGAAAAGAAGTCAATTAGGGAAGTATATAAAAGGATCATAACACGCAGAGGCAGGCAGAATAGTTTTGACAATATTGTCTTCAAGGAGTCTCCAGACTTCACAGAGAGTTAAAATAAAAGACAAAGATTGACTTACCTATGGGTTTGCCTTTTCCCCAAAGACTGAGTTTAAAGAAGGCAATCGACTCTTAAATACCCGCAGATTGACCCTTGTGTCAGATTGAACAATAAATCCTCAAATACTTTTCAATCACCTAAACCAGAACTCAGTTAAAGAGAATCAAAACCTTTATTATCTCTGGCCAGTGTTTCCTTCCCAACCTTCAGTAAATTTATGTAACCAGGCTGTTGCCCTTCCCCCTGTACCAAAGATTATTGAAGCACCCCATTTTCTATAGTTTAAGTGAAGTCCCAGGGCTCTGGATCTGGTGATTCATGCCCCTGGGAACTAGTAAGAACAGCCATAGTGAGCAGCTGCATTCAACAGAAGTGTTCGTAGCCAATCAAGGAGTGATAGCTTGGAAAAGAACTGAAGAGTATAGTGATTGGAGGTCATAGTAAAGACAAAGAACTGGGTCTGGGGATTGCAAGGGAGAGGAAGAAGTGGAATGACAGTAGATTGGGATCAAATGAGAGTATTTCATCACATCATGAGTATTGTGCCCATGTTGTGGGGGGTTTGAGGTGAACCCCTGGGGTTCAGGATGGGTACCCTTTGCAAGGATGCAAACCTCCATAACTTAGAAATAAAAAGAGAAATTTATTAATTTGGAATTCATGTTGAAGTGGCTGGGAGGACAGCATAGACAGGACACTGCCTCCTACAGGGGATGTGTTCTGGCCTTTTTATAACTTTAGGAAAACAGGGGCTTGGTGACCAGGAATGAAGGAATGGAATGAGGTTAGGTAGGAGTTGGAAGATGTTATCTGACAGGGGTTTGGCATAGTTTAGGGAATAAGTAGATGTCCTAGATGACCTGATGGTATTGGAGCATAACCAAAAGATGTATATCTGTGTCCATCTCAAAATGTAGGGGAAAATTCAAGGGAAATATTTATCTCAGGGGTCTTTCTATTGTGAGTTTTTGATACACAGGTTCACCTTTTCCTCACTATTAACAAAAATGCAAGGAAGCAAAGGAGTTTTCCTGCTTACAGTTTGACTTGAAATACTTGTATAATTTGGGGTTTACAAAACCCAGTCTCATGCCATCCAGGCTCTAGGGTGGAGGGGCCTTCTAGACAAACTACAGGAGCATCATTAACACTATTTGTGTTATTAATTCACTGTCAGGGGAAATTAGATGGTTTGGTGGATAGAGAGCCAGGCCTAGATAGGGGAGGTCCTGAGTTCAAATTTGGCCTCAGACACTTCCTAGCTGTGTGTCCCTGGGCAAATCACTCACCCCCAATTCCCTAGCTTTTACTGCTCTTGTGCCTTGGAACCAATATACAGTATTGATTCTAAAATGGAAACTAAGGGTTTAAAAAAAGTTCACTGTTCTTGTAAAGAAGGTGATGCTCTCAACTATCCTATTGTAGGTTGTTATAGAACTACAAAAGAGCCTCCAGAAATTCAATTCTGCATTGCCTTTCCTTTTGGCGTCTTGATACTAGTTAACATTTATATAGAGCTTAGTATGTCCCAGGGGGTATATGGGATGTTCAGGGACTAGAACCTGTGATGTGAGGGCTTGCTGAACTCTTTTTCAGGGCTGCTTATCCACCTTTGGTATCCACTTGCCACCATCTGTGGCTCCAAGAAGCTGTAGCATACACAGTAGCCACATCCTAGTAAAACTGACTCAGCATACCAATTTGAGGATAATGAGAGGCATTTGAGAACAATTTGCTCCAGTGGTGGAGGCAGAAGCTGGTGCTCTGGAATGCTTAGAATTTGGATAGACATCAAAGAAGCCATTGCATCGAGAACTATTTCCAGTTGTCTTGACTATCTTGTAATTGTCAGGCCTGACTGACAGGGATCCAACCAAGAGACTAATAAAACAAGAATGTGGTGGTATAGTGAAGCTTTATTGGAGGAAAGCAGGGGCAGGGTAAGGGATGGAAGGAGAAGTGAGGGAGAGAGGCCCAGTGCCAGGAGAGGCGGCTTCAGTGGTTTTGGAGTCCCATCTGAGAGAAGGGAGGGGAATAGGGAAAAGGAGCAGTGAACAGGGAGGTATGGTTGCCAAGTCTCCACCTGAGTGGAGATCTGTTAAACCTCTTGCAGGATTGTCGGGGATGAGATAACCTGGCTTGCTTCTATTGGTTCAGGTGAGTTACTTGGATGGCCCTAAGGGGGTGTGGAACCTCAGTCTCTGGGGGGTGGGGAGAAGTTCTCAGGCTGATGGTCAGTGATGCTGAGGTCATTTGTCCAGGCCCGACAGAAAAGTCCTGGTGTTCCGCCAGGTTTTGTTGGGCAGTTTGTTTGGACAGGTGCTGGGAGTGGGGTGGCTGTTAATTTTGGTAGGGATTGGGGGAAGGTTTTGGTTCCATGGTCTTTGAGACAACTTGTCTTCAGAAATCCCCAGATGCACCCTACTCCCCGAATGAACAATAAACCCTCAAGTACTTTTTAATCACCTAAGCCAGGACAACTAAAAATAATCAAAACCTTAATTACTTGTCCAGTCAACCTAGCTCTGGCCATTGTGTCTAAGCCTCTCCTACCCAAGACCTTGACTAGTGCTTTGAGGCAGAGCAGATGCTCTTCCCCCTCTGCTAAAATGTACATAAGCACCTTGTCTTCTGTGAGTCGTTGTTAGTCCCAGACTGAGATTCCATGCATCTTCCTATGTTAATCTGCCCACCTCAGTTAAAGACCCTTATTATAACTACTTTGGTAGTTATTGTTTCTTTTTAGGTTGACACTTGTCACTGGACTTTGATAACTCTGGAAGACAAAGTGAAGCTGATGACTTTGTGCAACTCTGCCTTACTTAAAATCAATTTACACAAGAATCAAAAGACATCACTTAGTGATGTTATTCTTTTTGGTCCTCTTTGACACTTGATCTTAGCCAAAAGGTGGAGAAGCAATTGGCCCTCTTTGAGGAAAAAGAACAATAACCAAACAGCTATGTGCCAGGCACTATGCCAAGTGCTTTACAATTATCTCATTTGATCTTCAGTACAACCTTGGAAGGGTAGGTATCATTTTAATCTGCATTTTACAGATGAAAAAATGGAGGCAATCAGTGGTTTAGTGACTTACCCAGGGTCAGTTGTTGTTCATTTATGCCCAACTCTGCATGGCCCTATTTGAGATTTTCTTGGCCAAGAAAGTGGTTTGCCATTTCCATCTCCAGTATTCAGATAAAGTGGCTTGTTCTGGATCACACAGCCAGTTAAGTGTCTGAGGTCAAATCTGAACCCAAGTCTTCTTGACTCCGGTTCCAGAGGTCTATCTACAATGCCACCTCATACCTAGGATATGACAGTTTGGGGGGGGGGGGGAGGAAAACTCAAGAAAGGTGGTTCCATTCTTCTGCATATTTATGCAAAACATCCTTCCCTTTCTGGGTTCCCCATCCATTGAAATACACACCTGAGTCTCACAATCTCTTCTAGGTCAAACTAGATGATACTTGAATTTAAAGCAAAAGCAACGAATAAGACAATATCCAAGGAATGAATCATTTAGTAAATCTTCAATAATTCTCCTGTCCTCCCAGCACAGCTGATGAGGAACATATTAGTTCAAATACATGATATGGATGTCTAAAAGAGGCTCTTTTCTGTCCTCTCCATCATGGCTAGTGGCTAGCAACAGCTTTCATTTCTGGGTAGTGTCCACATCTGCACTGGAGTCATGGCCTACACCAGAGACACTCTCCATATAGCTATCTTTGACACAGTCCCCACTGTAAGGAAGAAAGCACTTTGTGGTTGCTGTCAAGTGTATTCTTTTTTTTTTTTAAACCCTTACCTTCCATCTTGGAGTCAATACTGTGTTTTGGTTCCAGGGCAGAAGAGTGGTAAGGGCTAGGCAATGGGGGTAAGTGACTTGCCCAGGGTCACACAGCTGGGAAGTGTCTGAGGCCAGATTTGAACCTAGGACCTCCCATCTCTAGGCCTGGCTCTCAACCCACTGTGCTACTCAGCTGTCCCCCATGTCAAGTGTATTCTTGTTGCTACAAAAAGCAGGATGATTTTAAAAAAGCTGAAAAGATCTACATGAACTGATGCAGAGAGAAACAAGAAAAACCAGGGGAACATTGTTCACAGTAAACAGCAATATTGAATGATCAAAGACTTACTCTCAGCAATACAATAATCTAGAACAATTCTGAAGGATTTATGACAAAAGAATGCTATCCATCTCTAGAGAAAGAACTGTTGGAGTCAGATACAGATCAAAGCATACTATCTTTCACATTAGTTTATGATTTTATTTTGGGGTTTTGTTTTTTTACGTGCATTCTCTTACAACAATGACCAATATGGAAGTATGTTGCATGATTATATGTATAACCCAGATTAAATTGCTCACTGTCTCGTAGAAGGGAAAAGGAAAGGGAGGGAGAAAATTTGGATCTCATAATTTTGGAAAATGTTATCTTAGAAATTATTACATGTAATTGGGAAAATAAAATGTTTTTGAATTTTAAAAAAGTATCCTTTTTAAAAAATTAAACATTCTTTTTTAAAATTTTGAGTTCTAAATTCCCACCAACTCAAAAGGTGACCAGCATGTGAAATACATGTGAAATCATGCAAAATATATTTCCATGTTAGTCATATTTTTAAAAAGCAAGAAAAGTAAAATGAGAAAATTTTATTTGTTTTCACTCAATTCATTCCTTCTCTCTGGAGTTGGATAACATTTTTTCATGAGTCCTTTAGAATTATCTGAGATCATTGTATTATTCAGAGTAGCTAAGTCACAGTTGATCATGTTGAGAAATTCCCTTTTTGGGTTTTTATCCTTATTAATGAGGCAAAACTCAGGATAAAGAAATTAGTTGATTAAAAATGTGAAGGTAGTAATATGTTGATGGGTGATTACTGGAGATCAGCCCCGATTTCAAGGTGGGCCAGTTTTTTATAACAAAACTTTTGTAATTAGATGGACAAATTTTGACAGGCTCCCATCAGCAAAAAGGTGGGCCTAAGCAGCTCTGTTCCTCCCCAAGTACACGAGACTTTACACGGGTGGGACAGGTAGGGTTTTAGGTGTGATACTTCCTGTACAGTGGCCACGTGGCTTGCCCATATGACAGACTAAGTGGTGCCTCACCTCCACCCCCCAACTCTGATTGACTAGAAGGGCTGGGAACATGATGGATCAGACTCAAGATATATTTCTTTCAGTAATTATGACATTGCTGTTACTGTGCACAATGATCTCCTGGTTCTTCTCACTTCACTTTGCATCAGTTCACATAGGTCTTGTCATGTTTTCCTAAAACCACCCCCTCCTTCATCATTTCCCACAGCACAATAGTACTCCATCACAGCAACATGCCACAACTTGTTCAGACATTTCCCAATTGACCATCATCCCTTTGATTTCCAATTTTGCCACCACAGAAAGAGCTGCTATATTTTTGTACATATAAATCCTTTTCCTTTTCCTTTGATCTCTTTGGGATACATATGGTATTGCTGGGTCAAAGGGCACACAGAGTTTTATAGCTCTTTGGGCATAGTTCCAAATTGTTTTCCAAAATGGTTGGATCAGTTCACAATTCCCAGAGAATTCTTCTATGAGCAATTGCCTAATTGACATTGGAACTATGAGCAAACCAAATCTGCTCTGTGGAAAGCTTCTATTAAAGGCAGAGGCAGACTTTCCTATTACAGGTGTATTTTGTATTGCCCCCCCCCCCCTCCTGTGCTAGATTGCAAGCTTCATGAGGATAGTATCTTATGTATCTTCCATTTCTCCCATAGCACAGGATATTTCTGTGTGCTCCTGTGACTTAGGTGGAATGGAAAATTCTCTGGAAACCTCCCTTCCCTTGTTGCAGGAAAAAGTCATATGTAACTAGGTTTTTCTAAGCCCTTCAGAAAGCGGCTAAGGTGGTTTAGGGAAAACAAGGAAAACAGTATATATTTCCCAGAGTACCCCAGACCTTGACTCTCTACCATGAGTTTTGTGGATTGGAGGCAGAAATCCATTTGAATTCCATTTTGGATTTTGTTTCTGAATCCTGAATTAGAGGGACATTTGATGCTCAGTAGCAGCTAGGATGAGTGGTGGCAAGGATTGAATTCAGTCTTACGAGAACTCTGAGAACCTATGTAGAGACCTTGGGAACTATGGACCTGTAGTAGATGAGAAGAAGGGGCAGATATGGGACACAGTGGAATAGGATTTGAGACTGACATGAACATGTCATACTACCATGAAATAGCCATGATGAGATAAAAAATGGACTCCAGTTGGTGCTTCCATAAGTGTTTGCAGAGGGAATTTCAAGTTCTAAAATTTGCCAAATCCCTTCTCTTTTGCATTACCTTTTCCCCTTCCCCTGACAGCTTTATTAACTAAAGAATGGGGGATTGAGAGGGTGGGAAAGGAAATAAACCCAAAGGGCCATCCTACAAGTTATTTAAAAGCCTCATACAGTTTGAGTTTCTAAGCCACTTTGACTATTTCAATAAACCACCTGGTTACTGAATGAATTTTCACATGTTCATGAGGGATGATTTCAAAATTGGAAGGGGACTCAAAGAGATGAAGGATTTCCTATTTTTTGGTAATTGCTGTAGGGTATATTCTAGAGCACATTTCTAGACCACTATTAAACCCTGGGGACCAGATATAGCAGTTTATGGGCTTGAAAGCAATTGATGACAGGGGGAGTAGTTTACCTGATAGCCAAATAATCTATTTCAGTCCTATCAGCTTAATGTGGTTAATCACATTAATAGCTGCTCTCATAGAATGGGAGAAAGTAGGGAAACAGAACCAGTAATGGGTAGATGTAGCTCTAAAGCAGTGATTCCCAAAGTGGGCGCCACCTTCCCCTGGTGGGTGCTGCAGCAATCCAGGAGGGCGGTGATGGCCACACTTTTGTATTACATTCTATTCTGAGTTCAATAAATAGTTTCATAATTTCCAGGGGGTGCTAAGTAATATTTTTTTGGGAAAGGGGGTGGTAGGCCAAAAAAGTTTGGGAACCACTGGTCTAGAGTACTTGTGTGGGTGGTAGAAGTAGTGGTCATATGGTAAGTAGCAGCTCTCTAGGGGGAGAATATGGCAGGGCAGGGAAAGAGGCTGCAGATTCAAAAGTGAGGACCCCAAGAACAGGGCAGGTTTTACCAAGGGAAGTAATGTGGGCTTCTATGATCAGGTCAAAATTCCTACACTTACAAAATCATCAGTTCTAGACCCCATAAACTGTTTCACTTTTTTTTTCAGTTATTTTCTCCAGTATAAGAGAACCCATTACCAACCAATGCATTCTATTCCACTTTGGATAACTTGTTGGAAAGTTATTCTTTATGTAAAGCCTAAATCTGACTAAAACTTTCAGCAATTATTCCTAGTTCTGTTCACTGTGGCCCAAGCAGAACAAGACTACTCTTCAAATACTTAAGGATAGTTTCATGTTGCTTTCAAGTCTCCAGGCTAAACATTTCCAGTTCCTTTAAGCAATCTTTGTGGAGTGTAGTCTCTAGTGCTCTCACCATCTTAGTTGTTCTTTCTCCAGTCTGTCAGTGCTCTTGAAAATGAGATATGTGCAGTGGAAAGATCACTGGTTTCAGAATCAAAAAACCTGAGTTCAAATTCTACTTCTGTTACTACCTATGTAACTTTGGGCAAGTCAATGAATTTTTCCAAGACTCAGTTTCTTCATCTATCAAATGATGAACTCTAAGATCCTTTACAACTCTAAAAATTATAATTCTAAGTACAGTACCAGAAGTAAAATTAATATTCCAGAAGCGGTCTGACTGAGGCAGAGTATTGTTTTCTTTAAGGAAACTATGCTTCTACTAATGAATCCTAAGAAAATATCAGTTTGGGGAGGGAGTGAGTAGGGGAACATGTACATTAAAGCCTTTTCCTTTGCCATGTCTCATTTGCTTAATTCAATTTCTGAATCCCCCTCCAAGATTGGAAAAGACTGATCACCTCCCTCATATGCACTGCAGCTAGTTTAGTGGCTCTTGATAATATTCTTCACTTTTCTTTGCATAGTAGGGAACCCTACCCTTTTCACCCCTATATTTGCTCAGTTTGTATATTCTGCCTCAATATTCTTCACATCTCCCTCTCTGCTCTTCCAGCCACCCACCTGCCTCTGTTCCTTTTCTTCTCTCACTGGGACTATTGCTATAGCTTTCTAATTGGTGGTCTTGTTTCCAGTTGTTTCCCTCTCCAATCCATCCTTCATATCAGCTCTCAGAATCCTTGGCTTCCTTCAAAGTTCAGCTCAGATGCCTTTTTCTTAGGCAAAGCCTTTCCTGATCCCTACAAGTATTTTCTTCCTCCTCAAATTATCTTGTATTTACTTATCTGTATATAAGTATCACCCAAAGGGAATGTGAACTCCTTGAAGGTAGGAACTAGTTTGTTTTTGTCCTTGTATCTCAAATGCCTCTCAGTAGAGTTGTAATCTGGCTCAGGCCAACTGGGACTCTGTTCCAAAGTTCTTGCGTCTAGGCAGCTAGGTGGCATGGTAGATAGAGTGCTGGTCCTGGAATCAGGAAGACTCATCTTCCTAAGTTAAAATGTGGCTTGAGCAACTTCCTAGTCGTATAGCCCTGGACAAGTCACTTAACCCTGTTTATTTAGTTTCCACATCTAGAAATGAGCTAGAGAAAGAAATGGCAAACCACTCCAGTATTTCTGCCAAGAAAATCCTAAATGGGGGCATGCAGAGTTGGACATGACTAAACAATATATCCAAGAGTCAAGACCCAGTCTTCTTCATGGTAGCCTGTCTTTCCCACATCTTCATGGCATAAATCTAATCTTTTGCCTACTCCTAATCCATTCAACTGTTTTTTCCCTGGATAAAAGTATTTCTTAATTATGGCAGAGCCTTTTATGTAATAAATGATGTTTGCTGTGAGACTATCAAATTCTATTCTAGTATTGATTTCAAGGTTCATTGGTTGGGTGAGTACTAACCAATCCATCCCAAGAAGGCAAGAAATAGTACTATTTTGACATTACAATAAGATAATAGGTTTAGGACTAGAAGGCTCCCCCAGAGGCTATCTCTTTCATTTTATGGATGAGGAAACTGAAAATGAGATGCTCTGTGCTAGAGTAACAGTAAAAAGAAAACTAGGTTTAGTCATGGGACTTGGTTTTAAGCCTTATCCTTCTAGGTCTATGACTGAACAAATCACTCCCTCTCTAGGCCCCAATTTTCTCCAGTTATAAAATGAGGGAGTCAAACTAGATGATCTAACTTCTTTCCTTGCAACTCAGAATTTATGACTCTCTCTAATGACTCAATGACACCTCCTTTTGTGGATCAGCAATGAAACGTTCCATATTCCTGCCCTCAGAAACAAGTTAGATTGTTGCTGTGACCACTTCTGGCATCCTGGAGAAGCTCGTAACCCAAAGCTCTACATGTGTGATTGATTTATCCTGGTGCTACCAGAACTATGGGTTGGGTGGAAGGGATAGAGAAATCAGGGGTGGGGTCTCTGACCTAGGGCTGTCTGTGAGTCATGGTAGGGTCTGTAGCTCTGTTCCTTTGACTTTACTCAACAGTCAAATTAGAAAAGATTCTTAAGGCTACCATCATCTTCTTGCCACCTAGTAGCTGGGTGAGGATTTCCCAGGGCAGGAAACCAAGAGGGAAAATACCTTGACTTGATCCTTGTAACTGAGATCCATGGGGGCAGTGGGCAAGGTAAGTGAGCTGCCAATAATCTATCACATATACACAGTGTCCTCTGCCTCCTGCCCCACCAAATAGATATACCCAAAAAAGCTTTGGACACTGACACAAATGCAATGCCCTCTCTTCCCAAAATAAACTCAGGAATAGGCTGTGACACCATGCTCCCCTGCTCCATTCTGTCACAGACATATACACATAGTATCACACACACACACACACACACACACACACACACACACTTTCCCCCATCACACACATCCTAATCCAGATACATGCATCTTCCATCCTTCTCCTTACTGTGACTCTCCTCTTCCCCCCAGTCCCAGCCATGGATGGGGCCCAAGGCCTGCACACACAGTTTATTGTCCAGTACCACCCTGCCCCTTCTTGTTGCCAAGTTGCCTAGAATCGTTCCCGGGGCAGTAGCACCTGGATGGGAAGTAGGGCCTCCAGCTGGGACTCTGGTGGTATTCGGGCCTTTGTCAGGAAGAAGAGCTTGAAGTGAATGATCCTAGAGATCTGGAACTGGGTACGGTCATACTCAGGACCATCCTCTGGGCGAAGTAGGGCCAAGAATCTGGAGGTAAGGGGTCAGTGGGGTCAGGGATAGTCAGCGGAGAGGGGGGAAGTGGTGTCATTGGGGTCAAAAAGGGATCAGTGAGGACAAGGATGGTCAGTTGGGTTAGGGAGCTGCTGGGGCCAGCAGGGTCAGGAAGGGAGGTTACCAGCATAGGCAAGCATCTACGGAAGGACTGCCCCCTTTGGTTCCCCATCACAGCCTCCCCAAGTCTCCTTTTCCTCTGTACCTGTCATTTTCTAGCAGTTTCTTGGAGAGAAGGTCCTCAGCCAGGTTACGCTGGATATAATTTAGCTCCTTTTTCACGGTCTCAAACATGTCAATCTCACGCATATCAAACACCAGGGGTTTTCCATACCTAGGTGCCAGCACCAGAGTTGGGGCATGTCATGGGGGTCTCCTCTACACCTCACCCTGGGGCCTATCTGCTTAGGAGGTCCAGTGTCAGGAGGAAAGAGAAGAGATGAAGAGGGAATAGGGTATCCATTAAGGAGGGATATCAGGATGAATGCCAAAAAAACAAGAAGGGTCTGGTTGTTGGGATGAGGCCAGACTCAAAGTGGGAAAGGGATTATTCAAGCCTTAGAAGAGGCTTATGTGTGGGCATACATGTATGAAGAGAGATGGACTTGGGCTTCCTTTCCCCATACCTGATGGCCCCAAGCAGTGCCAGGCGAAGACTTTGAGGCTGCAAGTGGGCTGGGTTGAGGGTGTCCAGGTAGTTGGTATCCTGGTAGCGAAGGAATGTGGCTGCCTGACCTGAGGGATCAATAACCAGAGGCCACCTGGGGAGGCCATTGACAACACATCTGTGACTTTGATGGGCCTTTAACCTTGCTCTCCATCCCCTTTCACTGAGTCATACTAACCTTCTTTCAGTTAAAATAACTTCCCAACACCTCACACCCTTCTCATCATCACAATACCCAAGGTTCATTGTCCCCTCTGCACTGACCGACCATCAGCCTTGATCCGATCACCCACATCCTTGAGCAAAACATCATGGAGTTCAGCCACTGAACACTTCAGCCCTGGCAGTTCTTCCTCCCCTGTGGGAATGATTTGGAGACCCAAAGGCATTGGCATTCAAGCCCTGTTCCCCCCCCCCCCAAAGCCATCATTCTCTCCAAAGGCCTCAGATTCCCTCTCTGCCCCACCCCACCAAGTCCATCCTGCTGGGGTCAGTGGGGAAGCCAAAGGGCCAGCTCAGCCAGGGGCCTGATCTCCAAGTGTCTAAGGCTCACAGACCCTAAAGCTCGGGTACCTACCCTGCTGAGTCTGCTCTCTCAGCTCCAGACGAGCCAGGGCCAGCTTCTCTTCTGCCTTCTCTGCTGCTAGCCGCATCTCATCCACCACAGCCTCAGCATCTTTGATGGCCTAAGATTTGTGATATCTATGATTCCTAGCCCTGAAACTTCCTTGACTCGGTAATCCCTAACCCTGGCGGCCTATTCTCCTACCAAATACCTAGTCATCCATCATAACTTTCTGTTACGCTCAAGTTAAAATGGTTGCACAATGAATTCCCCAATATGACTACTTCTGACATTCTGAATCCCCCTGCAGGGACTGCTCATACTGTGTCCTTCATAGTATTATCTGCAAATATAACTTCTTGTTATCATCTGGGTTGACTTTCTAGCTGTATAACCCCCTAACCATGGTCCTTCTTACTTATTGAAGTGACTATATCCATAACCTATGATCCTCTGTGGGACAAAGAGGATGATCAGAGAAGAAACAGGACAACAGCTTGTGGGGTGGAAGGAGTGGAAAGACAATGAACAGAATGTAGAATGAGTCCGCTTTTATTTTGCTTCTGTTTTCTTTGCCAACCAGAATGATCTTCATACTGGGAAGGAGAAATATAATCAACAGGGAACTGAAACACAAAATAAATGAGATGGTGAGAGAGAACCTAGCGGCCGACAATTAGATTGGAGCCAGGTCTAGATGAACTACACCATGGTACTGGAAGATGTGATTGTTGAGCCACTGTCAGTGAACTTTGAGAAACTGGAGAATGGGAAGGATTGGAAAAGGGCAAATGTTCTGACTTTCAAACTGTAGACTGATTAATGTGACCTTTGATTTCTTGCAAAATCTTAGGGAATATTATTAAGGAGACAGTTTGTGAATATTTAGAAAGGAAAGCAATGATCATCAAGATCTCGCAGTTTCATCAAGAACAAGATTGCTAGACTAATTTTCTTTTTTGATTGTTTTTTTACACTAGTTGATGAGATAAATGGCAAACAGTATTCCTGGACTTCACATGTATGACAAAATCTTTATGGAAATAATATCTTTATGGAAATAAATAGGCTGGATGAGAGCATAATTAGATTAATATGGAACTAGCTGAATGATAGAATCCAAAGAGTAATCAATAGTTCACTATCAACTTGGAAGGTATCTAGTGGAGTGCCCTAAAGCTATATATCTTCAACCATATGCTGTTCAACATATTTGCCAATGATTAAGCAAAGGCACAATTATCAAATTTACAAATGAAATATGATGCTTAAAAGGCAAAGTAACATAGACAAAGTCAGCATCCAAAACAATCTCAAAATAGTAAAACACTAGGCCTAATCAAATAAGATGAAATTCAATAGGGACAGATCCTACTATCAGATGCTCTGGAAGAAAATTGTCTGAGAAGGAGTAAGATAAAAAGGCTTGAGTTGAATAAGGAGAAAGAAATTGTGAAGGCAATTGGACTTGTAAAGAAGGCCAGGGATTGCTTTAAAAAAAATTTTTTTTTAAATCCTTACCTTCTGTTTTGGAGTCAATACTGTGTATTGGCTCCAAGGCAGAAGAGTGTGATAAGTGAGAAGGGTAGGCAATGAGGGTCAAGTGACTTGCCCAGGGTCACACAGCTGGGAAGTGTCAGATGCCAGATTTGAACCTAGGACCTCCTTTCTCTAGGCCTGACTCTCAATCCTGAGCTACCCAGCTGTCCCACCAGGGACTGATTTTTGAGAAGTAGAAATTTGGGATAAATTGAGGAATTTGAAGAACACTCATCAAGTCTTAATTCTACTTTAGGCTTTCATTAGAGAAGATCACAGGATAAAGAATAAGATTAAGGAATGTGAGATAAAATGGTAGTTAACAAGATAAAGTAAGGTAAGGTAAGTAAAACCTAGTAATTACTAGAAAACAAATTGGTAAACTGCTAAGCAAAACAAAATGGAAAGAAAATTGGGTATGACTAAATTATCTACAATTGAGGAAAGATTGTGGTAAAAGAAAAAAACTAACTTGAATGGATTAATAAATAAGAACTAGTTTAAAAAATAAATAAAAGCTAGTTTTAAGAAATCAATACAATAGGTAAATCATTAGCTAATTTGATTAAATAAAGAGGAAAACTATATTAAAAGATTCAAAAGAGGGGAAAAAAAGGAAATTCACAACAAATGAATAAAGGAAATTTTAAGAAATTATTTTGCCCAACTATATGCCAATAAAACCAACAAATTAAATAAAATGAGTGTTTACCCCCCAAATGCCCATTTTAACCAAACAAGAAAAGAGAACTTAAATAATATAGTCTTAGGAAAAAAAAACAAAACGATGACTTTCAATCTTGATATTAGTCAATGATTTGACCTAACAACACAATAGCTCATGTGATTTTTTTTTTAAACCTTCTGTCTTAGAATCAATACTGTGTATTGGTTTTAAGGCAGAAGAGTGGTAAGGGCTAGGCAATAGGGGTTGAGTGACTTGCCTATGGTCGCAGTACTAGAAAGTGTCTGATGCCAAATTTGAACCTAGAACTTCTTTTGTCTAGCTTGGCTATCAATCCATTGAGCCATATAGCTTTCCCCTCATGTGATCTTAATCTACATTATGTAGGGAGTGTGATTAGAACACCTTAGTCACAGTTAATTTCTTATTAATCATATTAACAAAGTTAAAGCTTAAGGATTTTGTTCTGGTATTGTTGGTGACTTCCCATATTCAAATGGTTCTCTCAGAAAGAACTATGGGAATAGAAACACACAAGACAAATACAAAAAACACAAAAGAAAAACTTCATAACATCATTTATCACTTATTTGTATGGATATATGATTTGGGGTTTTGACCCTTTGGTAAAAACGAATAATGTGGAAATAGGTATCAAGTGATAAGATTTGTACAACCCAGTGAAATTGCTTGTTGGTTCTGGGAGTGGGGAGAGAAGAGGGAAGGGAAAGAAAATGAATCATGGAAACATGGAAAAATATTTTAAAAAAATAAAATTTTTAAAAATGGATCTCTCAGCTGAAGGGGATATTCCCTCTTGTTGCCCATTCATATCTATCCGTCTTGTGCTACTCCTATTTCTATCCTCTTCTAAGCTTAGCACAAGGATCTACCCAATGTGCAGGAAGAGTGGGGTTCTTATTTTCTCTTTACTAATCAATAGAGGATCAGTGATGCACACAGACTGTCCATGGTTTCTCTCTGGCTCTCTTGCCTCTTGACCAGCCCATCTTTTTCAATCAAGAATTTTTTAGATATCATTTACTCTGGTTTTTCTTTCTAATTCCTTATCTGTTATGGGTTTAGCCTGCTCACACCCATTGTTGTCTTTGGAGTGACAATTATTATTATTATTTTTTGGAGAATGAAATGTTCCATGATTTGTAACCATACAGCCTTCAAAAAATACATATGGTAAGAAGATGGAACTTTAGTTCTAGGAGACAGTTGAAGTCATTAAAAGAACATTGCAATTTCTCTGAGGCAGTGCAGCTGGTTCTCCTCAATTATGAGCTCAATTTGTTATCAATTTACAGTGTCTATCCTAGATTTATATATTAATGAACAAACTTCAAATTTCAGTGTTGTTCAGCAAACTGTATGTCATAATCTGGACAGACATTATTCATTCATATTATATGTAAATACATACATACATATATGTAAATCTCTCTCTCTCTCTCTTCCCCCACCCCCCCTCACCATCCCTGCCTCGTAGATAGTTAAGTTGAACTGTTCTGAGTGTTCCAAGAGGCTCTGCAGTGTTTTAGGGCTTCCTGCAATCAGAATAATGTCATCTACAAACAGAATATCTGAAATCTCTCTTAAACTTGAACTTTTTCATGGATCTCCTACATGACCCTGGCAAACAATTTTGGTGTGATGTCTCCATTTTTTAAAACAAATCTAATATTAATGACCAGAGGGCCACTGAATAAAGTTACCGCTATTATTAAAAAGTTATCAAGGATTCTTGGGAAATTTTAATGAACACATAGGACACACCTTATCAGAAGGGAGCTTTTAAGGCAGTATTTTTTTCTACTGAATCAAAAGTTGTTGTTTTTTTAAGTCAACAAAAACTCCAGCACACGCAAGAAATGATGAACAGGATGATTTCAGAAAGAGCTGGAAAGACCTACATGAACTGATGCAAAGTGAAATAAAACCAGGAAAACATTGTATACAGTGACAAGCAATATTGTGGAATGACTAACTGTGATATACTTAGTTAGCTACCCTCAGCAACACAATGATCTAGGATAATTCTGAGAGACTTGTGGTAAAGAATGCTATCCATCTCCAGAAAAAGAGATTTTTTTTTTATTATAAAGATACTTTATTTTACCAATTATATACAGTTTGAAATAGATTTTAATATTAGCTGAAGGGTCATTTGTAACCCTGAGTCACAAATGTATTTTTATTTCTGAGAAGTTCTAAATTTAGTTATGATCTACTTTTAACAAAGCCTTAAAAAGTAATATTATATTCTAGGTAAATTAATTTGCTTTCTTAAATTCACATAGTTGGGCTTTTGCCTGGCAGGTTAGTAATTTATTTCTAGTCAATTCCTGCACACATAAATTGGATGCAAATAAAATAGTTTTCCAATTTATAGTTATTCTTTTCCCCTTCCCTGAAGAACATTGTATATAGTTGTTTTTTAACTCTTAACTTCTTTCTTAGAATGGATTCTTAGGCAGAAGAGTAGTATGGGTTTAAATGGCATTAAAGTGATTTGCCCAGGATCAGCATCTAAGGCCAAATTTGAACCCAGGTCCTCTTTCCTGAAGTCAGAAAGATCTATTCAAATGTAACACCAGATACTTTATGATTGAATTTGGGCAGATCATTTAACTTGCTTGCCTAGTTTCCTTATCTGTAAAATGGGGATAATAATAGTGCTTGAAAATTTCAGTGTGAGCATTTATTTGTACCTTAGAAATCAGTAAACAGTACAAATCAGAGTTCAATTTCTTTTGTTGATTATCTAGATTCAAGAAAGTGATGGAAAAATATTAATAATGTAGATTAAACTTTAAAGTGTGTGAACATTTTATTTTTGGAGAACCAGTTGTGCTTACATCCCTGCCTCAACTCATTCTTGTAGGTTTAGTTCCCTGGGGAATGACTACTCCCAGGTTTAAGATACTCTGTGAATCTGTATTTCTAAAAATATGGTTATTAACCTTTCTCACCAATGTGTTTGCATTTTTTTAGTCTGCTAGAAGACTTGATTAGCTTAATGCAAAGGCATTTATTGAAATCTCATAGTAAAAACTGTAGTAATGCAATGTCTCTATCATAAATGTGGGGCCCATTGTCCCACAAAATACACACAGTGTCAGTCAGAAGATGGATGTTTATAGAGTTCACAAGAGGAGAGGAAAACACATAAGAAGCACATGTTACTAAGGCACCTTTGAGAAGAAACAACTAGCTCAAGTCACAATTGCTGCTGAGTTGCAGAGCCACTGATGTCTTCCCACTACTCCTGCTGATCTTGGTCTTACAGTCTCTGACGGAAGCTGTTTTACTACTTGGCAACAGATACTACTTTGTCCATCTTTGAGCTCAATTGACATCCTGGCTTAGGGCACTAGTATGCACCAGAAAGAACCAGAGCCTCTACATCAAGACCAGCAGGAATCTTGGCTCTGGGAACTATCAACTGCAGGTGCTAGGTTCTCAACTGCTTTTATCATTCCCTCTACTTGACTACAAATTAAAAGGCAGCTAAGTGGTACAGTGGATAGGGCACTGGACCTGGACTTTGGAAGGCCTGAATTCAAATTCAGTCTTGGAAACATGCTAGATATGTTACCTTGGGCAAGCCACTTAATTTCTGTTTGACTCAGTTTCTTCAAATATAAAATGGGGATAACAATAGCAGCTACTATGATTGTTGTGAGGATAAAATGAGCTAATATTTGTAGAGCACCTGGCACATATTAGGCAGTTGGCACTATATAAATGTTAGCTATTATTATTCATAGTGTTGGTATTTTTACTATTGCTATTATTCTAAAGTTAGACTCAGCAAGCTCAGTAATTTTTCTTTTAAACTCAGATTTTTCCCCATTTGCCCACAGATTGGGCAGAGAAAAGTCACCAGAACAAACCCATTATTTTTTGGATTTCCTGACCTCTTTCTGACCTCCTCACCCTTTGAATGGTCCCTGACAAATGAACCATTCATAAATCTAAGGCCTATAGAAGGTCCAACTGGGAGCTTTCAGATATTCTTAATGAAGTAAAAAATGGACCACTCAAAATCTGAAAGACGACTTGCACCTTTATAATGCAATAAAAAACAGAACACCAATTTCAATGACTGGCACTATTTTTAAGAAGACTAATAAATGGATATTTAGTAATCAGAAAAAGAGAGAACTCAAATGATCAGAATTAGAAGTATGAAAGCAAAGATCACAAAAATAAAAAGAAATGAAGAAAATTAGCATGGATTACTACGCATCTTTATGCTAATAAATTTGAGAACCTGAAGAATATCTACAAACACATTAAAGATCCAAATTGACAAAAAAGGAAAAAAGGATAAACTAAATTGACCAATCTTAGAGGGAGGAGACAGTTAAGTCATTCATTAATGCATTGTCCTATAAAAATATACAGTGTCTAGACAAACTGACAAGTGAATTCTACCAAAGCTTTCAAAGGGGAAATCAACATCATGTTATATAGGAATAATCTATTTAAATATAGAAAAAGACTAAATGCTACCTGGTTCTTTCTCTGAGGCAAATATAGTTTTCATCCTTAAGCCCGACAAGGTCTAAAATGGAAAACTGAAGAACAAATGAATACTTCAATATTTTGAAACATTTGTGATGCTGTTAAAGGTGGACATTCCCTCAGGTGGTACAGACTGCAGCTCGTTCTTTCATCTTGCACAATTCTTGTCCACTGCTAAAATATCTTCCACAAAAGGTCCACCTAACACGCTAAGGGGTTTTCCTCCAGGTCTCCTGACATTTTGTGGATGCCACTGGAGCCAATGGGCTATCTATCTACTATCTTTCCCTTTCCTATAGGATGGGCCACATTTTCTGGTTTTATATTATTCTGATGACATCCTTTACCCTACTTTTTTTTTTTTAAACCCTTGTACTTCGGTGTATTGGCTGCAAGGCAGAAGAGTGGTAAGGGTAGGCAATGGGGGTCAAGTGACTTGCCCAGGTCACACAGCTGGGAAGTGTCTGAGGCCAGATTTGAACCTAGGACCTCCTGTCTCTAGGCCTGACTCTCACTCCACTGAGCTACCCAGCTGCCCCTACCCTACTTCTTTTGAGCACTTCTTAATCTGTACTGTGTCCATTTAACCTCCATTCATCACCACTCTCAACTTTCTTCTGAGATTTTGGAAGTCCATGACTCAAATCCATAGTATATCAGCAGATTCTGATGTTAAAAAGAGATCTGATTTTTATTTTGTGGAGAAATTTCTCCCTGAAACATTAAAAGTTCAATATCACTCTCCGAAGACAATCTAGCTCAGTTTCTGCCTTCTTTTCAATTCAGGACGCATATAATTGCTTATAGGAAGAGCCTATCCAATTCCCAAATGTGCATGCATATACATACACATACATACACACAAAATTTTCTAATTGATTGGATTTGTAGTTGCCCATCCAACTGCCTATCACAGATGTACAAAAGTCATTGTTCACCCACTTGGTTTTTCCTGGGTGGATAGTTTGATCAAACTCTTTTGGGGTGATTATGAATCTCAGTTAGGAGATATTTCTGGGTTGTTCACACAAATCTTTTGATTTTAACATGTACCTGGGAAATTGTGGAAAAGAATCTTTAAGGTGGAATTTTATATTACCAAATAATTTTTATAGTTAACTAATCAAAGATTCATGTGAACAAGCTTATTTGAAAGCTATATCTAACCTAGAAGACAGTATTATGGAATCTTATATCCTCTATAACTTTCAGTGATTTAAAAAAATCATAATCATCTTCTGTAGAGTAATTTTTTCAAAAACACACCTATTCCCTTATCATATCTTCATCAAAGATGTTCGTGATGGGTATGTTGATTATTTTCACAAACATTTTATAGGTATTACAAATAAGCATATAGATTAGTCACCAGTGAAAAATCTGTCACTTTTTTTTTTAAACCCTTGTACTTTCGGTGTATTGTCTCATAGGTGGAAGAGTGGTAAGGGTGGGCAATGGGGGTCAAGTGACTTGCCCAGGGTCACACAGTTGGGAAGTGGCTGAGGCCGGGTTTGAACCTAGGGCCTCCAGTCTCTAGGCCTGACTCTCACTCCACTGAGCTACCCAGCTGCCCCTGTCACTTTTTTTTGATAACATTTTTTTTCCCCAAGTCTCTGGCATTTTCCCCTCTTTTGAGATCGAGTTCCTCAGTGTCCTTGTAATTGTGTCACTTCTAGCAGAGACCTTCTTTGTGTTTGTTTTTATCTAGATTAGGTGTTCTTTCCATCTTTGTTTCCTTTAGTGGGATTTCTATTTCCTCATATAGCATATCAGGGACTGTAATATTAAGAGTTGTTAAATATTATCAGAAGAGACTAGGGCGAAGCTGGGTAGCTCAGTGGATTGAGAGCCAGGCCTAGAGTTGGGAGGTCCTAGGTTCAAATCTGGCATCTGATACTTCTTAGCTGTGTGACCCTGGGCAAGTCACTTGACCACCATTGCCTAGCCCTTACCACTCTTCAGCCTTGGAGCCAATACACAGTATTGACTCCAAGACAGAAAGTAAGGGTTTAAAAAAAAAAAAAAAGATTACATTGACCTCACTGACCTCATGGTTGGAGCAGGTTTTGTGATAGCTTTGAAAACTTACTACACCTGAAATCCTTTGATCTGATCAGATGTTAATCACTGCTTCCCCTCCCAAGCACTCCTCCCTACTGCCCTCCCTACTTAAGTGTATTTAAATCCTGCCCCTCTGCCCCTCTTCAGGCATTCTTGCCCTCTGTGAGGAAGACCTGCATTACAATTCCCTTGCCTTTATTAAAGACCCATATTGTTGCTCCTTTGGTGTAGTACAAGTTATTTCAGGTTGATAAAGAGTCCAGATGAAGTGGGAGTCCAATGTCATTAAGAATAAAAATTTATTATAGAAATGTTTTAGACTTTTTACATTCATTTGTTCATTGCCCTCCTTTCAGCTTTATTCTTAAATGCCCTTGGGATGAGTTTGCTTAGTTAGGTCTTTCATCAAGATTTCTTTAAACTTGTTTTTCCCTTCATAGCTTCCCACTATTTTATGAGATAATGTGGCTTATGTTCACCTAGCATCATCTTATGTAAGATTTTTATAAATAAGTTTGGGTTCTAAAATGATTTTGTCCTTGCCTGCATTATATCTTCCCTGGGCAAAGAGGGCAAGTATGGCTAGCTGAGGGTCCAGGTTTGTTCTCCTCCATATGGTGACTGAGTTATTTATACTGGTTAAGCTTCCTTAGAAGTCTGTGCTGACATTCTTTTTTCCATTTTCTTTTTTTTTTTTTTTCAGTGTTTAACTGCTTGTTTAAGTTGATGTGACTAGGGTTGCCTCATTTGAATGTCATATCTTTTTCTCATTTTTATTTCTTTTAAGTTGATATCAATGTTGAGCTTTGTTTTAATGATTCATCAGAGTGACTATAAACAAATAGCTGATTCAGAAATTACATAGAAATAGATGACTTTCTGTTGTTTTGAAGAGGCCTTTCTGATGGTTCCAGTTATCAAAGTTTGTCTAATGGTTTTGTGATATTTAGAATTGCCTTGAAACATCAAGGTCAGCCTGATACAGCAGTGACATATGCCCGGGAAATACCTTGGCAATGTTCCTGACCACAAGAAAAGGTCCGAGTGCCTGAACAGTGCTATTCTTCCCTCTGTCTTATAGAAGTCACATCCTGGTTTACATTCCAAGTGGTTGACAATACATCTATGGCTGGACAGAATTCCTCCTTTTTGCCCAATGCTAGAAGATTCTCTCCTCTCTTTCTTAAAATGCTATAAAAACTGTCATCTTCTCCTCCTTGGACTAGGATTTAACCAACCCCCACACGTCTGTGTGACTTCTCTCACTCTCAATGGAAATAAATATCTATGCTGCAGAGCCATTTGCCTGATTAGTTTATTAGAGTAACATAACTGTTGCCTGTTTGGTTCTAAAGTTGACAGTCAATGGTGACAGATTGTAGGATCAGATAGAGGATGCTTCTTGGGCTCTCCATGATCAAGCTGAGGTATGGTACCTAAAGAGGTCCCTTGTGTTTCAACTCAGTCTGGACCCCTGCAGATAGCAGTGAATGGCCCAATCCCCAGTTTTGGTTCCTAAAACTCCTATCTTTGGTTGAGCTTTGAAATTTGAAAGATTAAATTGTTGATCTCATGACTGAAGAGATTTTTGCCTGTCTCTTCTTGGGAGAGCTCTTGGTTGTAGGACAAAGTTCTGCTTTGGTTTTTGGTTAACGGTACCTTTTAGCTATTGGTCTTTTCCTTGGATTATGGGAAATTTAGTTAGCAATAAGAAGTCACCAAAGGAATGTGATGGTAGGGCATCTGTATTTGATTTATGGATCTCCTGGAGGTGTCAGTAGGTAAGAACTCTATTATTCTGTGTAAGGATCCTTTAGTTTTAATGATGGGAAATAAAAATAATCATGATAACCACTGACCACAAAAATGAAGATCTTTGATCAGGATGAAATAGAATTATTAAAAACAAAGCCACCTGTAAGTTTCTGGATTGAATGATTTTCAGAAATTGACTCCAAAATTTTAAAAATGATAGTTTTGCATTTGTTCTATGTGTATTGTCTGTCTGCATCTCTATTTTATAGCCTATGGAAGCAGCCAGTGAAATTTTTTTTCCCCAAGAGACAGTAAATCAGGCAAGTAGGACTTGAGAGGTTCTTAATTGTTTGATGTTTATAAACCCATGTTTTAGTTTGTCTGTATTTAGAGAATTCTATGTGCTAGAATTTTAGAAAGAAAACCTCTATGTGTTTTGTGATTTGTTTTAGACCTTTTCCTATTGAGAAAGAGAAGGAGTTAAAAAGAATTTCTGGTGCAAATTAATTGGAAGATGAAGTTGTAGATCCCTAAATTGTTCCTTTAAATGATTTTTATAAAATCAGAGGTACTATGTAGTGAGTTTGGAGTGGACACTCCTTAAATTTTAAGCTAAAAGAAATTAATTTAACAGGAGAATAGAAAAAATCAATAGAATGCTATTGATTTAACTGCCAAGAAAACAAGATCATTCTTCTGATTGGCAGAGCGATGTTGGCAGAAATATTCAAGAAAGTCTTTGTAAACTGGGGATTGAAATTAAAGGTAAAGAAGTTATTAGAACATTTAATTGGACATTTTCCAAGCTTTGTAGTGAAGTAGAAATGACCCCTGTATTTTTCAGAAATTTTACTGTAAATCATATAGTTATGTATTTGAATTCTTTTTTTTTTTTTAACTCTTACCTTCTGACTTAGAATCAATACTGTGGATTGGTTCCAAGGCAATAGAGCAGAAAGTATGGGGTTAAATCACTTGCCCAGGGTCACACTGCTAGGACTTGCCCAGGGTCAC
This sequence comes from Gracilinanus agilis, assembly GCF_016433145.1. Classification (NCBI taxonomy): domain Eukaryota; kingdom Metazoa; phylum Chordata; class Mammalia; order Didelphimorphia; family Didelphidae; genus Gracilinanus; species Gracilinanus agilis. Next base: position 706,168,714 of record NC_058130.1, read on the forward strand.
ACTGAAGCTAGACTTGAACCCAGGACTTCCCATCTGTAAGCTTGTCTCTCAATCCACTGAGCTACCTAGCTGCCCTCTATTTGAATTCTTAAAAATTGTTTTCTTGTCCCCATCCCTAAAAGAAGAGTTTTGTTTAAGTAAGAAATTGGAATTGTATATGATATTTACTTATGGAATTCTTTGTGTTATTTCTGTGAATAATTTCCAGAACTTCATTGTTCTGTTAAGGATTTTTATATTTGCTAAAAAAGCATCTTAAAGAAATTTTGGTGCTTTCATCTCCTAATAAACAGCAGAATTGGCAATTATTTAATATAGAAACTGGGTATGATAAGCACTGTATATTTACCTCATTATTCTATTGATTGGCTACAAAAATCTCATAAATGATAATTGTGTATGAAGTTTTCAGTATGATTGGTTTAAAGTAAATTGTGAATCCCTAATTTATTGTTCTTCTTATAGTTCTTTTGTTAATAAAATAAGAACCACAAGGTTTTGGTTGGTTTTTACCATCTCAACTAGTTATTGGAGAAGCAAAATTTGAGAAGTTCTCCTAAATTGTACTGAGATCTGCTTTGTAAAACATTTTAGAAGGAACACCTAAGGAATCTCTGCAAGTAACTTGGAACCTCTGAAACAAATCTATTAGAGAAAAGGCCTAACTCTGAATGCCCAAGAAAAGTTTTTGGAGATCAACCAACCATACAGGACATCTGAGATTCAAATTGAAATTTTGTGGACATTGAGGATGGGCTACTAAAATGCAAACAGAGACCTGATGTTAGTTAATGTTGATATTCATTATTATATTGCTTTGGCTTTTTGTTTCTCTGTATCTCTACTTTGAGTTCTTATGTTTCTTAATATTTTCATAAGTATTGTGTTGAGATACCCACAACTGATTATGACCAAAAATTATGTCCCAGTAAATTTTTCTTTTTTGACCATCCCTCAGCCTAAAAGGGAGAAATATCAAGGGTTAAAATTTTCTAACAGTTTGGTGATATTAAGAATTGCGTTGGAACATCAGGATCAGCTTGACACACCAGTGACATATGTCCTAGAAATAACTTTGAAATGTTCCTGCCACAAGAGAAGGTCAGAATACCATGAATAATGCCCTGTTTCCGTCTATCTTATAGGAGTCACATCCTGGTTTACAGTCCAAGCAGTTTTATAATTGTTGCTTGTTTGGTTCTAAGACTGACATAGTTTAGAACCGAAACAAAATGTGATGCTCACAAATCATCTAAGATTTAACAAAAATAAGTATATTTAACAATATCATGAAAAGAATACTTGGCAAGAATGTGGTATTGTTTCAGGTCGATGCAACTTGCCTGATTTCACATTTGCTAAGGAGGTATGCCAGGCAGAAGAAGCATGCTAAGCTTGAGGAGCCCCAAACTCTTTGTGTAATCGGGTAAACAGGAAGCTACGTTAATGGTTTGAGCCTTAGTCTCTTGTAGTAATGAAGTCTTTGAGGGTGGTTTCATTATCTTTCAAGGAAAAATTAGCCCAGGCTGTGTGGAAAAAATATTGTTCCTACGCCATTTGTTCATTAAAATATAATCTATGTCTTGTAATGATTTATAATAATTATTAAGCTGTAAGAAACTATGAATATGAGGAATTCAAAGAAACATGGGAAGATTTGTGTGAAATAAACAGAATCAGGGGAATAATATATATATAATTACAAAACACAATTTCCTAATCCTGGCTGAACTCATCTTGGACTTCTTTGATTTATTCACAATGCCCCCAGAAAACTCATCATTGAGAAATCTCATATTGCAAGATCCAATTAGCCCTGTCACACACCTTATCTGTACAACTTTGGTCTTCTGGAAGGGTGGAGCCGTAAACTCTTGCATTTAAGGAGAAAGAATAGGATAGACATCTCCACAGATATCTTTTCATTTTTCATACAGCTTCACTAATTTTGGAATTCTTTATCTTCTTCCCATCCCTTCTTGCCCCCCCATATTAAGTCACTTCCCTCTTTAGCTTCCTTTTATGTATTGTCTTCCCCCATTAGATTGTAAGTTCTTTGTGCTTAGCAGTCTGACACACATAGTAAATGCTTAGTAAATGTTTATTGGCTATTGACTAAAGACAATTACTACAGTAAAATGAATGAAATCAACAATAAAAGGAAGTCAAATTCTGATGAACTCAAAACTTCAGCTTTTTCTTTCTAGGTGCTTTACAATATATATTTTTTATTTTTAATTTTGAAGTGCTAGATTTTGGCTTCAGTGTTCCTGGGAGTTTTCATTTTAAGGTTTCCTTTAGGAAGTGATTAGCGATTATTTCTATTTTCACTTCTCCTTCTTGTTCTAATATATCTGGGCAGTTTTCTTTCATGATTTCTTTAAAATCTAGGCTCTTTTTTTGGTCATGGATTTCGTGTAGTCCAATGATTCTTAAATTGTTTCTCCTTGATCTGTTTCCCATATCAGTGTTTTTTGTTTTTTTATTTTTTTTTAAACCCTTACCTTCTGTCTTGGAGTCAATACTGTGTATTGGCTCCAAGGCAGAAGAGTGGTAAGGATAGGCAATGGGGGTCAAGTGACTTGTCCAGGGTCACACAGGGTGGAAGTGCCTGAGGTCCATATCAGTTGTTTTTGATATGACATCTTATATTTTCTTCTATTTTAAAAATCTTATGAGTTTGTTTAGGTTTGTTTTGAGTTTGTTAGGTCCATTGTATTTTGAAGGGATTTATAATTTCAGTAAAATGTTATACCACTAGGGGGCAGCTGGGTAGCTCAGTGGATTGAGAGTCAGGCCTAGAGATGGGAGGTCCTAGGTTCAAATTCGGCCTCAGACACTTCCCAGCTGTGTGACCCTGGGCAAGTCACTTGACCCCCATTGCCTACCCTTACCACTCTTCCACCTGTAAGTCAATACACAGAAGTTAAGGGTTTAAAAAAAAATGTTATACCACTTGTGCTAAGCTACTAATTATTTTCCCATGTCTTTATCCTTAGCAGTAATTTATTTTCCAATTTATTTCTCTAATACTCTCATTTTATTTATAAAATCATTTTTGTGGCTGCTCAATTATTTTTCAGTTATGTCTGACTCTTCATGATCCCATTTAGATTTTCTTGGAAAAGACACTGAGGTGGTCTGCTATTTCCTTCTCCAGCTCATTTTATACATGAGGAAACCAAGGCAAACAGAGTTAAGTGATTTGCCCAAGTTCACACAACTAGTAAGTGTATGAGGCCATATTTAAACTCAAGATAGTCTTCTTGACTCCAGGCCTGATACTCTCTTCACTGTACCCAACAAAATAATTTAAAAATCTTTTAAAACTCTTGCTTCATTTCTTCCAGAAATTCCAGTTGAACTTGTTTGTACCAAGGTGTTTTTTTCTTTGAAGTTTTGCTTATATATATTTTAAGTCATTCTCATTATTGAGACGGATGGGTGTCCCTGTCACCATAATAGCTCTTTATAATGGGATTATTTTTTGTTTTTTCATTTTGATCAAGGGTCACGCATTTAGAATGCCAACAGATAAGTTAAAGTTTATAACTGGGCTAAAAGCTTTGTGATTTTTAGCAGCATCTGCCTCCTTCATTGCAGAAGCATAAAGTAGTCACATAGGCTTGAGGGCCATTTTGCATTTTTAGTATGGTCAAATAATTAATCTCTTAATGGGCAACCTACTGGTGATGAGCCTCTCTGTATTTAGCTAGTTTGGTCTCCAGAAAGCAGACATACATTGTTGCCAGGATCATATGTAAGGCCTTTTCTAGCATGGTGGAACCTGCTAAATAATTTACCTTTGTGTCTTCTAAATCCCTCCTGAATAGAGAAATGCAAATCAAAACAATTCTGAGGTGCCACCTGACACCTAGATTGGCCAATATGACAGTAAAGGAAAATAATAAATGTTGGAGGGGATGTGGCAAAATTGGGACACTAATACACTACAGTTATGAACTGATTCAGCCATTCTGGAAGGCAATTTGGAATTATGCCCACAGGGCTTTAAAAGAATGCATACCCTCTGATCTAGCTATACCATTACTAGGTTTGTATCCTAAAGAGATAATAAAGAAAAATGTTTGTAAAAAAATATTCATAGCTGCACTCTTTGTGGTGGCAAAAAATTGGAAAATGAGGGGGTATCCCTCAATTGGGGAAAAGCTGAACAAATTGTGGTATATGATGGTAATGAAATACTATTGTGCTATAAGGAATGATGAACTGGAGGATTTCTTTATGAACTGGGAGAACCTCCAGGAACTGATGCAGAACGAAATGAGCAAAACCAAGAGAACATTAAACACAGAAAATGAAACACTGTGGAACAATCCAATGTAATGGACTTTGCTACTATAAGACAATCCCAAAGGATTTATGAGAAAGAATGCTATCCACATTGAGAGAACTGTGGGAGTAGAAATACAGAAGAAAAACAAATGACTTAACATTTGTTTATATGGATATATGATTGGGGGTTTTGGTTTTAAAAGATTGCTCTATTGCAAAAATGAATAGTATGAAAATAGGCATAAGTGCTAACATTTGTTTAACCTAGTGGAAGTGCTTAGTGGATACAGGAGGGAAAGAAAATGAATTATATAAACATGGGGAAATATTTTTAAAAGAAAATATAAAAGAAAAAATTTTACCTTTGCTGGTAAAATCTTTTAGGATGTAAGATCATTTCCATTATACACTGATGCCTGGAGTAGAACTTGGTGGAGATGTTAAAGAATACTGACACAAATATACAAATGGATTACAACAACAAATCAAATATTGTTTATAACTTAAATAATACTTATGCCAGGAATGCATAGTCAATAGTTGGGGAAAATCACCATAATAATAAGTCCTATCAATGATAGAATAATATAAAATATAAAAGATCTTTAATAAAATATATTCATTCACAAATTTTTAAAAATTTAAACAGGTATAAAGAGTTTCTTTTCTATGACAATAAGACTGAGTTTAAAGAATATAGAGTTCCATTGTTATTTATTTCTGATGATTAAAAAAGCATATGATTCAGGAGAACAAAATCTAGTGTTAAAGGTTCTTTGCTGATAAACTGTATGTATGTATGTATATATGTATATATGTATATATATATATATCCCTCCAGGCAACTAGGGGTAAGTGACTTGCCCAGGGTCACACTTTTAGGAAGTATCTGATTTCAAAATTGAACCCAGGTCCTCCTGACTCCAGACTGATACCCTATCCACTATGCCAACTAGTTGCCTGTGTATGTGTGTGTGTGCATTCACGCATAATTGAAACCTGAAAAAATGGGATTGCTGAAGTTTATTCAATAATCTCTTAAATAGTAATATTAAGCAGGACATAGACCAGTGAAATGTTAGTTACTCACCTAAGAGGTTCATCATTGTCATGGAGAATGACCTGTTCAGATTCCCTCTAGATGATAAGTTTCTCCAGGAACTGTTTATAGATGACACTGTGCTGACTCTAACAGGTCTCCAAATACTAGAGTTTCCTCAATAAAATGCAAAGGCCACTCGAAAGAGGTCAGGTATAAATCCACAGAGGAAAAAATGAGTAGACAAATGCATATTGTCACTAGCAATCTGTTGGCTGGGCAGCCCTATATGTTGGTCTATTACTGCACACCTCTGGGATGGGCCCTTTCAATGGATGATGAACTAGAACCAGAAGCAAACGAGAATTTATGCTGAAACACATATTGGAAATTGTGAAGCATTCTTAGTGATTCTGAGCTTTTCTGGTATAAAAGACTCTCTTAAATGCAGTATTTTCCTGGTGATATCATATGACGGTGATTCATGGAAGACTATTCTCAGAGGAATTAAAATTCAGGCAACCTGAAATGCATTTGAAAGACATAAGCTGGCTGGAAGCAGGCTGTCACATGTCAACAGGGATGATGATTTGGGAATGAGGAGCAGTTATAAAAGGCACCATCAAGAACACAGATGATAAGAAAAAGTAGTGGGCCCACTAAGACCCAAAAAATATTAATGGGCTAAAACATTGGCCGACAAGGATAACTACATGGCCAGACCTATGCTTTAGAAAAATCACTTTGTAGCTGAGCAGAAAATGGATTTGAGTGCGGTCAGACTTCAGGCCGGGAATCCAGTGAGAAGGTCATTGCAATAGTCCAGGTAAGAGGTGACGAGGGCCTTAATTAGGGTGACAGCAGTGTAAGTAGAAAGTAGAGGACATATATGAGAGATGTTGTAGAGAAAGAAATGATGATAAATGGATATATGAGGTAGTGGAGAGGGAAGAATTAAGGATGACACTGGTTTTGAACTTGAATCATGAGAAGGATTATGTTTAGGAGAAAGACTGTCAGAGAGGAAGAAAATGAAAAGGTAAGGGGTCTGGGGTGTGCTTAGGCCAAGTTGGCTGAATTTTTGTGGGAGGTCCAATAAAGCACCACATAGACACCAATATTTCAGTTCTTTGGGATTTTATCCTCTGTAGCTGATCTTAATTCTTTCAATGTCTTAAAGTCAATATTCCCAATATCCCTCAATATTCTCAACAGCTTCTAACCTAGTTCAGGCTTCAGGTCTGCTAACCTACACTGGCACAACAGCCCTCTCATTAGCTTCCCCACCTCTGCTCTTTCCCCCATACAATATATTCTGCTCAATTATTCCTCCTAAAGTGAAAGGCTCTGATTACATCATGAAGAAACTTCAATGGTGCCCCATGACCATAGAATAAAATGCCCACTCCTTAGCCCAGCATTCAAGTACCCTCTCCCTCTGCCCCCAAGTATTTGGCAACTATTTCCAACTATTTCCCCAACACTCACTCTTTTTTTTTATTATTATTTTTATTTTTTAAACCCTTAACTTCAGTGTATTGGCTCCTAGGTGGAAGAGTGGTAAGGGTGGGCAATGGGGGTCAAGTGACTTGCCCAGGGTCACACAGCTGGGAAGTGTCTGAGGTTGAATCTGAACCTAGGACCTCCCGTCTCTAGGTCTGACTCTCAATCCACTGAGCTACCCAGCTGCCCCCCCAACACTCACTCTTGGCTCCAACCAAAGTAGATTATTCATCCCCATTCTCCTAACCCCAACCCATTCCAGACAGTAGACTCACTCCTAGCTTTGCACTTAAGCTCATGATGTTCCTCCTGCCCAAATGCCCTTCTTTTGTCCCTCTGTATATCTCCAACTCCTGATCTTCCAAGGCCCATCTGTCTCATGTATTTTCTGTAGCCTTTCATAACCTCTCCAGCCCATAGTGAGCTTTCCCCCTCCTGGGGTGCCCATAGCACTTGGCATCTACGTGAATAATTGACCTCAATAAGGCAGGCAAACTAAAACATTATGTGAGAGAAAACGAATCCATTTCATACATTTTGACAACAGCTATATATTGTCTCTGGTTATTGTCAGGCTTTTTGTGTCTAATAACTATCTAGTTCTACCCCTAAGCTGCAAGATTAGGGCCTAGGTCTGTTCATTTTGTCTCTTTTTCTGACCAGCTAATGTCTCCCTCCAATGCTGCCTTCCTTTTACTCTGTAGCTCGTGCTTGAAGTATCCCCTATTAGAATGCAAGCTTCTTGAGGGCAGGGACTGTCTTTGTTTTTTCTTTGTATCACCAGGCAGAATGCCAGGCATATAGTAAACAATAAATGTTTGCTTGACTGATTGATGGATCTGACAAGGCACATTTGGATTAGCAATGTTGGGGAAATGAGATTGTCATATTCAGACCCTTGATTCAGATCCATTGGGGAAAAGTTCCTAAATGTTACAGACCCAGAACATTGCATGCTGCTATGAAAAACTTCCTAACAATTAGTGCTATTCAAAATTAGAATGGGTTGCCTGGAGAAGTGGTAAGTTTGCCCTCCTTGGAGGTCTTCACTTGTTAGATATATTATAATGGGAATTCCTTTCAAATATGAGTTGCATTAGATAACTATTGAAGTCCCCTTTAATTCTCAAATCCTATGATTTAGAGACAGAGACCCTGGATTTCCAGCTCTGCTGTAATCTCAGGCAAGTCACTTAGTCTCTCTGGGCTTATCTGTAAAATAAGAAGGTTGGATGAGATGGCCTCTAAGGTCTCCTCCAAATCATTATCTGTGATTCTTTGGTGTGACTCTCCCTTTCACTATGATAGACCTCTACTGTGGCCTTTTCTGTTTCAGTTACACCTTCTAGGAAATGGCTCTCCCCCCACCCCCTTTTTTTTTTGAAACCCTTAACTTCTGTGTATTGGCTTCTAGGTGAAAGAGTGGTAAGGGTGGGCAATGGGTGTCAAGTGACTTGCCCAGGGTCACACAGCTGGGATGTGTCTGAGGCTGGATTTGAACCTAGGACCTCCCGTCTCTAGGCCTGACTCTCAATCCACTGAGCTATCCAGCTGCCCCCTGGCTCTCCCTTTTATATGATTTATGCCTCCCTCCTCATACTGGACTCCTTGAAGCCTTTAGAGCAGGGGTCGGCAACATATGGCTCTCGAGCCATATCTGGCTCTTTGGAGGGCCATATATGGCTCTTTCTGCAGGAGCCATAAAGTCAATTTTTTTTCAGGCGCTGTTACAGGAGAGCGCACTGTGAGCACTGTACGGCTCTCACGAAATTACATTTTAAAAAATGTGGCGTTTATGGTTCTCACAGCCAAAAAGGTTGCTGACCCCTGCCCTAGAGGGATCCATATACCTCTTAGTAATGACTTGTCCCTCACACAGTAAAACCCCCTCTTCTGGCATTGGTGCCTCTCCCACCTGCAGAGTAATTTCTGTTTTATCCATGTTCTTCCTTTCACATTTGTCATGCTCTGTGATCCTCCTGTTAAGTTCACAGTAGGCTCTCTGCAGCTGTTGGGAACAGAGAGTAAGGTTGGTTGAGTCTTGACCTCCTCTCAATGGAAAGATCATGCTGAGAATCTGGCTTCAGATTTAAGGACTCTAGGTTTTGAAAATCGGATTTGGGAGATGTTGGGTTAGAGAGACCTAGAGGTGGATGCACCCCAGGAGTAGGAGGCTAGATTTGTGTTTAAAGGTCTTGGGTTGTAAGGATTTGAGTTTTTGGAGAAATGCTGGGGTGCTGAGGACCATGGAATGAGGCAGGTAGCTTTGGAGGATTCAGTTTGAGGGGAAGACACAAGCATAAATGATTCTGGAAAAAGGAGAGAAACAAATGTGACTGTATGGGACCTTGATGACTAAACTAATCCAAATTCTAAACAGACATGTACAGAAAAATGGAAGCAAGAGTAAGTAACTGAGGATAAATATAAAAGGAGAGTATTATCCTATAAGAAGAATGTCAAGAGAGTTGAAGAACACGAGTTGGGAAGGCATGCTAAAGTCAACAAACCAGGCTTTTTAGTTACTTTGTGACCAAGAGGAGGATTAAAAACTGGGAAGGACTGCTACTTTGGGTGGATGAGAATGAGAAGGCAGAACTATTCAACCCTCATTTTGCTTTTGTTTTCTCTTCCAAGAAAAACAATCCTTGTTTAGGAAAGAACAAAACAAAAACAATTGGTAAGAAGAAGAAATTTAAGACAAGTGAAATGGTAAAAGAGAACCTAATTTTCCTCAAGAAGTTTAAGTCAACGATTGGACTTTGTCCCATGATACTGAAAATACAAACAAAACTGGCAGATATAACTGCTGATGTGCTGTCCATGATCCTTGAAAAATCCTGGAGAATGCTAATAATAGAGAAGAGAGTAGAGCTGTAAACTATAGGACATTGAGCTTGATCCTATTCCTGGCAAAATTCTGGAAGATGTTACTAAAGGGATGGTCTGAGAACATTTAGAAAAGGAAGCAAAATCATACAAACACACAATTAGAATATATCAGGTTCAATGAGTGCAGATTATGCCAGATTAAACCTCATTTCCTTTCCTAACAGAGTAGCTAGGCTGGTAGATAAGAGAAATAGTGTAGATGACATTTAAGAAATAATTCAATGAATTATCTCATGTTAGTTTGGTGGACAAAATGGAGAAATGTGGATTCAGAATTGGTTGAATGACTAGATTCAAAGAGTAGTCATTAATGGGCTCATGTCAACTTGAAGTGTGGTCTGAGAAGTCTATTTTCAGTCCTATGATATTAACTTTTTTTTTCTATCAATGCCTTGAATCCAGGAAAAGCATAGTTATTAAATTTTCCAGATGACATGAAGCTAAGAGGAATCTAATACATTCAATGATAAAATTAGGGTTCACAAAAGTTAGAACAATGGAATGAATCAAATAAGATAAAGTGTAACAGGGACAAATGTGAATTCCTACACTTGAATTTAAAAAGCCAATTTCACAGATACAGAGTAGGGGAGCAAGGACTATATTAGGGTTACTGTGAAAAGGATAAGGGGGTTTTACTGGACTTCAAGATCAATAGGAGTTAATAGTGAAAATGGCATCTCTAAATGCTAATAATGTTCTCTTCCCTAAACTGGACTGAGAGGTATGCTATACAGAATAAAGGAACAGTTCTACTCTGTCTGCTTTGGTCAGACTACATATCAATGATTGTGATTAATGCTACTCTTACTGGTTGGAATATATCCAGCAAAGAGTGGTAAAAGCACTGGAGAATATGCCATATTGACTGAAGGGACTAGGGATATTTAATCTGAAGAAGACACTTAGGAGGGACATGATTTTTTTACCTAGTCATTTTTCAGTCATGTCCCACTCTTTGTGACCCCATTTGCAGTTTTCTTGGCAAAGATACTAGACTGATTTGCCTTTTCCTTCTCTAGTTCATTTTTACAGATGAGGAAATGGAGGCAAACACAGTTAAGTCACTTGCCTTGGGCAACACATATAGTAAGTGACTAAGGCTAGATTTGAACTAAGGTCTTCCTGACTCCAGACCCAGTGCTCTATTCAGTGTGTTATCCCAACTACCCAGAAATGACATATCTGCCTTCATGTATCTGAAGGGTTGTCATATATAAAAGGTGTCAGATGTACTTTTTAACTCGTAGAAGGAGGAACTAGGGATAATAAACGGAAGATTCAGATAGGCTGATGTAAGCTGCATATAAGAAAACATTTTCTAGTAATCAAGAGTTGTTCAGAAGTTCCCTCTCAAGAAGTTTTAAAAGCAAGGGGTGGATGGCCACTGAGTGATGCTGTTGAGGGGATTCGTGATAAAATAAGGGTTGTTCTAGATGTCCTATGAGATCCCTTCCAATTTGAATTCAATGGGTTTGGGAACCTACATGGGGGAGTCAGGCTCTGAGTTTGTTGGGGGGGTTAATTTTGAGGGACCATGGGGTTGTGGTCTTGTCCATATTAACCTCCTTATGACATCGTTCCTGCTCCTTCTGCAGTTCTTGCACATTGGAAGCCATTCTGTAGGAAAAGAAGGTAGAAGTAAGGGTGGTGGTTTCCCTTAATCAGTACCTTTATGCATTAACTCCAGCCTTCACTTGCCCTATCCCAGTGTCTCTCATTTAACTCCTGAAACTTTCCCCTCTCCCTACCCTGCCCTTCCCCATGAGCACCGCTTGGTTTCAATGTCCTTCTGCTTCTGGGCCTCTTGGGCCCGACGCTGTTGCTCAGCCTCCATCTTCTTCAGCATGGCATCTGTGAGAGTCACATCCCAAGACTTCAAGACATCTACCACAGCATCCAAGGAGGCTACCTACAAGTGGAAAATAGATGAAAGACATCATGAATACACATCGATGCCTACACATGAAGTGGGTATACACAACTGTTGTGTATCTTGTAGGCTGGAGAGCCAAGATATTTTCATCTCTATTTCACACATGAAGAAAAAGGCTCAGAAAAACAAACTTGCTAAAACTAGTAAATCTGATCCAGAATCAATCTTGATTCTAGGCCTAATACTCTTTCTACCATATCATGCAACATCATACTCATTAGCATAAGTCATCATCACTGTGTTTATGTTATCCCTCAGAAACATCTTACTCTTTCTGATACCTCATCATGATATAGAGATAATCCTGGTCCTCTAAGGTGACGGTAGTAGATCATAAGCTTCAGAAAGTTCTACCAAGCAGAAAAATATTTTGAGGATAGTCTCAATGATAAGATGGTCTAAGTACAGGTTAGAGACCAGTGACCCCGAGAATGGACATTTCTAGTGTTAAGGGTTACCCCATGAGTAATCTTGAGTTTGAGTTTCCAGTTTGGCAGTTCCTGGATCTGACTGAGGAACAGTTCATCTATAGGGAGATTTCCTTAACAAAGCATTTATCAGAAGAAGAAGAGTACTTCCAGTAGGATCACCCTTTAGCTCGGAGACCAAAACCTGGACATGGAAGTGGAGATCTAGACCTTACCAACCATATTGTTATGAATTGTTTAGTATGTTTGAAGAGAAAGGGAAATATTTATTTAGCAGTGGGAGGACTAATGTTTCTAATAAGGCTAATAAGCTATATGAGTCTTTCATGTTTCTGTATTTGTTCATGGATTCTTGTATATCCTTTGCATTTAATGTATTTTCTCAGTGAGTAGAACAAAAGTTGTTCAATATGCCATATCATATACCTATATTGTACATTTAGAGCCTATGGAAGAATTAGCAACCTGATCATTTACATTTGGAGAGACCATACTGAAGCTCTGTTTTAGAGACTTTCCTGTAGTTTTATTCTGGGATAGAAGTATAAGAAGTCAAAGAGCAAAGCTAACTCTTTGGGGTCATGTCCTCAGGAAAGAACCTTGCCTGTATGAGGCAGAGCCCTAAGATTCACTGGGCCATCGCTGATATTTACATTTCTATCATTTCTCAATCCTCCCAATTTCAATTACAAACTTTAAAGAATTCTGAACTACAACCTAACAAGTGGTCATCCAAACTCTTTCCAATGAATTCCAAGAAGCATAAATTTATTACCTTATGAGGCAATCCATTCTGGTTATAGATAAGGAAGCTCTAAATGTTAGGAAGTTTTTCCTCTTCACTACTTTTTTTTTTTTTAAACCTTTACCTTTTGATTTGGAATCAATACTGAATATTGGTTCCAAAGCAAAGGAGCAGTAAGGGTAGGCAGTTGGGGTTAAGTGACTTGCCCAGGGTCACACAGCTATAGAGTATCTGACTCTATAGCTAATGCATCTAACGCAGGACCTCTTCTCTCCAGGTCTGGCTCTATCCAGGGGGTCAGCTATCTGCCCAACTCTTCACTACTTTCACTAATTGCTCTTTGTTCTACCTTCTGAGGCAAAATGGAACAAGTCCAATCTCTTTCACGTGAAGACATTTCAAATATTTGTGTAACAATTCCTGGAAAGGGGCTGGCTGGCCACAAAAGCCCCTGGGATTTGTAGCTTTTCCCAGTTTGGGAAGAGGAGAAACTAACACAACTTCAGTTCATGGGTGGGAGAGCAGAGTGCAGAGACTTTGCACACATAACAGCCAAAGTTTGAAGACTTTCAAGGAAAACAAGGAGAGGTAATAGCTGTCCCATAATAGCACATGACCAGGGTTAAGAGCTGATATCTGCCACACATACAGTTCCTTCTTTAAAAACCATGAGAGGTGACCTCTAAATGGACAAGTTAGGAGGTATGTGTGACTACATGGGCCCTCTCCTGTCCCAGCTTAAATTCCTGTATTTTTCTTAAATCTTAAATTCCTGTATTTTTCTTAAATCTATTCTATTAAAGATTCATTTGCTGGATTTAATATTATTTCTCATAAACACTTATGGTCAATACTGTTTGTATGTTACTAGGTGTCCCTTTGTTTGTGGCATGAGGATGAAATTAAGTCATGAAGGAGAAAGGGGCCTAACCTTGTGAAGGACAGTGCTCAAACTCTAATTCATTATTAAGAGTTTTGTTTTCTAACTGGGGGTCTAAGCACGAACTATTTTGTAACATCCCTTCTAAGTGTAGAATTGCTATGACTTTAGGCCCTATGTTAAAAAACTACATTACAGATGTGAGTCAAAGTTACATTATAGGAGCTCATCTGGGATCAACATTTTTTCTCTACTGCCCAAGAACTCATGACATATTTCCAGGGTTTGTTTTTCATTTTGACATTTAAAATCAATTTTGTTGTTATAATTTTATAATTATTATTATTATTTGTTTTATTACTTGAGTTGGAATCTCAATTAAGTCCAATGATGTCTAATTTTGAAGAGATTTTTATGTCAACAGTCATGAATGCAAATTTTAATGTACATTTATAGATATGTGGGGTAGACATTGTGTATGTGGAACTGAGGATGTTATGAAAGTTTTGATGGACAATATGAGTTAGGGGACATTAAGAAAGTTCACCTAAGATGGGGGGTTAGGACAAGCCACATAGATGTGCTAATGTAAATTATCAAAGTCATGTGAATATAAAAAGTTACCAGGAAAAATTGGGAAAGCAAGTACAATAATGCACTGTTGGTGGAGCTGTGAACTGAGCTAGTCATCCTGGAAAACAATATGGAACTATGTCCCCCCAAATTATTAAATTGTACATACTCATTGATCCCTAAATACTAGGTCTGTATGCTAAAGAGATGAAATAAAGAGAAAAAAGACCCATGAGCACAAAAAATATTTATAGTAATTCTATTTGTGATGTCAAAGAATTGGAGCCTGAGGGATTACTCCTTAATTGGGGAATGGCTAAACAAATTATGGTATATGAATATGATGGAATACCACTGTGCTATAAGAAATGATGGAGATGGTTTCAGAGAAATTTGGGAAGAATTGTATGAATCAATGTAAAGTGAAGTGAGTAAAACCAGGAACACAATTTATATGGTATCAACAATATTATGAAGATATACAACTCTGACAGATTTAGGAGCTAAGATTAAAACAATGACCATTAACAAATCGAGAAGACTCATGATGAAACATGCTACCCACTTCCTGAGAGAAGGGTGAAAGGTTCAGAGTGCAGAATGAGACTTTTTTCTTTTAAATGGACAATGCAAGAGTTTGTTCTGCTTGATATTAGAATGCGACCTCCTTTAGGTCAGAGAAGACCTTCCCTTCCCTCTTTCCCCATTCTTATATTTGGCAAGTAGGTGGCACAGTGATAGAGTACTAAACATGAATTCAGGAAGATGATTTCATATCCAAACTTACTAGCTGAGTTAGCTAGTGTAACCCTGAATAAGTCCCTTAACCAGTTTGCCTCAACTATAAAATGGGATGTCACTATATACTTACAGGATTGTTATAAGAATTAAATATGCAATAATATTTATAAAGTGCTTAGTACAGTGTCTGGTACATAGTAGGCAGTTAATAAATGCTTATTCCTCTCCCTTCTCCTATCTGCATCCCCAGTACTTTGCACAGTGCCTGGCATATAGTAAATGCTTAACAGATTTTTATTTTCTTTCTTCCTTGACTATACTTGTTTGAAATAAGGTTTTGGATGGTTTTTTTCCTCCCTCAATGGGAAAAGGAGGTAGAAGAAAGAGAAGGCAGATTTTCACTGAATGAAAAAATAAAACAAAATAAATTTTTAAAGAAAAGCTAAGAAGCAAAAGGACTGGGGCTGGGACAGCAAGAGGCTGGGGCTGGTACTAGAGGAATTAAAACAAGGGCAGTCTTTTCCAGGAGAAGAGGAAGTCTCAATCTGGGTTTAGAAAAAAAATCCTGAGCCCAAGGTCTAGAAGGGAGGCTACACTCATGGTTGAATTGAATAGCACTTGTTTATATAGTGACTAAGGGCCCTGACGCTGTAATCAGCCTAGAGACTGAGCTGCTCAGTTTTCATATCAATAATGCACAAGATCAAGGCCCTTCCTGGGAAGAAGGGGGTTTAGAGACATGCTTTAAAGAGGAGGGGGATCAAAGGGTGTGGCCCGGGCCTTAGAATAGTAACAGGACAGACTGAGAATCAGGTCTAGGATTTCACAGGGAGGGTAGACATCTTGGTCAGGGGAAAGAGGGAGTAAAGGGACTGCATATATCCACACCTGCTGTGGAGTATTTCCGTCATCTGCATAGATCCGTGGGTCTGCTCCATTCTGCAAGAGTATCTCCACTACTGCGAGGTGTCCACCAAAGGCAGCTCTATACAGAGGGGTCCGACCAAAGGCTCCCTGAGTTAGAAGAGACTCCCTGAGCTGGATGCCCTCAACTTCATCCCTATTCCCTCTCATCCAGGGCTTCCTAAACCATAATTCCTCAGCCGCTCTTTTCCCCACCTCCCAGGACTCCCTAAACCAAAGGGCTTGATCCTTTCTAAGCCAGGGCTTCTTCTTTCCTTCTGACTCTTTGGTCCAGGATTGCTACACCACTATCCACCAATTCCTCTCCTCTCGTCCGTAAAACTCTCTAAACTAGGACCCATAGCTTCCATTCTTGCATTAAATCCCTTCTCTTCCTCTAGGTGCCCCCTTTCCCTCCGTACCTTGCAGTTGAGATTGGCACCGTTCTCCACAAGGAACTTGACTGAAGCAGGATGCCCTCCTCCTGCAGCCTCCGACAGTGGTGTGTTCTCATTGGCATCTGTGCACTCCACCATAGCCACATGGCTCTTCAACCTCAGGGCTTTCCCCCGATCATCGTGGCCTATGCCCTCCCGGGTCAGCACGTCCCCTACCTCCACAAAGACCCACATGAGTGACACATAGGGAGTGACAGGAGGAAAACATGTCCAGGGGCCACATGGGAATACACGTTCATGTGACACAGCCTGGAGACACACAAGTGGGATGACAGAGGGACACATTCCTTAGTGACATGCTAGGTATGAATGAATAATGGAGTCGAAATGGGTGACATGCACAGGCATATAGGGATATACACTGGGTATATGTGAGGGGACACAGACAAGAAGTACAGATGATACATACAAGGGTCAGGTCTAGAGGAGAACACGCGGACAAGGACCAAGACAATCCTATCTCTTAGTGTTTCAGCTCAGATATCTGTCCTCTATCTGTCCTAGAAGTAAGTCTGCTCTTTTGTTTTCTGCCTGCTTTTATAGTAGAATGTTGAGAATGAGGAAAGTATATAGAACCTGGGACAGTATGGTCTGAGGACAGCAGATTTGGGAAGACTTCTAAACTCCATGGAGCGGGTGGGACACAAGTATGGTCACATCCTCCCTGAGCTCTGCTTTGGAATATGAGGTATCCCTTGCAGTAAGCTGGACAACAATATGGGAAATAGATTTCAACATTTTCCTAACAAGCCCCTGTTACCAGTCCCTGGACATGATTTCACTCCTGACTCTATCCTTGTTCTAGTCCTTGATGAATCCTCAATAGCCCTTTGTTGACCATTTTGACCTATACTTATCCCTGGATGATCCAGAAGTTAATCTAGCCTGACTTCTTGCTGACCTTGAAATGACCCTTGGAGAAGACCCCCTCAATGATGCATAGAATACCCCATGCTGACCTCCTTTAGCACAGCCCTCATTTCCTCTACATCTCCATCAAATGCAGCTTCCAACATCTGCTTCTTACGCATCTGCTCCTCCTGTCTCTTTCGCCGTTCTTCTTCCTCTTTCTCTCGCTCCCGTCTTGCCTGCTCCTGCTCACGCTTCACCATAGCCAGGAAGGCCTGAGAGCCAAAGTGTGATCTCCGCTTACCTCTGGGTGACACCAGCTCCCAAAAGCCAACTCAAGAGATGTGGCAGACAGAGTGAAGGCCACTGACCCCTTTTAATGAACCACCTCTGTGACAAAGGTCCCTGTGGGTCATTCATCCAGTATCATGTTACCTGACACCCCTAAGTTCTCAGGATTGTGGACTCCTACCTCCTTTTGAAGCTGGTCCATTATGGCTGTGTATTCTTCCCGCTCTTTTATTCGACGGTCTCGTTCCTTCTGTGCTTGGTACTTCCTGAAGGCACACTGAATGATGATTGCTGCTCGATGTTCCAGAGAAGACTCTGCCATGGAGATGAGAGAGAAATGAGAACCCAAAGAGGATAAATGTGTATACCTGTATTATATACATGCATATTGACAATATGTGTATGCATACACATACACACATACACGCATGCACCCCATCACTAGTCTATCCCTTGAGCTTCAGAACATTTCAAAACTAGATCTCCCAGAGTCATCTCAAACTCACACGTCTAAAATTGAACTCATTATCTTTTCCCTTAAACCTTTCCCACTTCCAAACTTCCCTATTTCCACCGAAGGCACCACTATCTTTCTAGTCACCCAATTTTATAACTGTGGTATTATCCCAGATTCCCTACTTCGCTTCACTCTATATATCTAATTAGTTGCCAAATCTTGCCATTTCTACATTTAAAACATCTCTCCTATTCAACCCCTTCTTTCCATTTACACATCTCTTGATTCAGGAACTGATCATATCTTGCCTAGATTATTACAAAAGCCTCTCATTTAGTTTCCCTGCCTCAAGTCTCTCACCATCCCAGTCTGTCCTATACATTTTTATAAAAGTATTTTTCTTTAAGCACAGGTATGATCATGCGACTCCTCTACTTAATTTCAGGAGTCTCCTATTGCTTCTAAACTCTATTTGCTTTTAAAGTCCTATACAATCAGGTTCCAACCTATCTTTTCCAGGCACACTGGACATTTCTCTGCCCCCTAGTATGGAGGAACCTAGGACAAATAAGGCCCATTGAGGAAAGCAGCCATAAAAGACATGATTGTTAGTTTGCCTGGGATTTCATGGCAAGGCTGGTCTGGCCCTTGCTTTGAATCTCTCTCTGTCTCTGTCTCTGTCTCTGTTTCTCTCTCTCTTCTCTCTCTCTCTCTCTCTCTCTCTCTCTCTCTCTCTCTCTCTCTCCTGTCTNCCCTGCCTCAAGTCTCTCACCATCCCAGTCTGTCCTATACATTTTTATAAAAGTATTTTTCTTTAAGCACAGGTATGATCATGCGACTCCTCTACTTAATTTCAGGAGTCTCCTATTGCTTCTAAACTCTATTTGCTTTTAAAGTCCTATACAATCAGGTTCCAACCTATCTTTTCCAGGCACACTGGACATTTCTCTGCCCCCTAGTATGGAGGAACCTAGGACAAATAAGGCCCATTGAGGAAAGCAGCCATAAAAGACATGATTGTTAGTTTGCCTGGGATTTCATGGCAAGGCTGGTCTGGCCCTTGCTTTGAATCTCTCTCTGTCTCTGTCTCTGTCTCTGTTTCTCTCTCTCTTCTCTCTCTCTCTCTCTCTCTCTCTCTCTCTCTCTCTCTCTCTCTCTCTCTCTCTCTCTCTCTCTCTCTGAGTTAACACTTGTAAAAGGGAATTCTTTACTCTCTTTGTCTACTTTGAGTTAACACTTAGTCAACTCTTTCTTTTAGTACCCCTACTTAGTACCTAGCTAACCAATAAGTAAAGAGAGCTCCACTCTTTTAACCCAATCATTCAGATATGTGTGAATCCCATGATAAAAAAGGTTTACACCTTCAGAGGCCTATAATAAGAATTAACAATTTCAGCTGTGAGAAGTGGATTCCACAAAACACTGCCCCCACTGGGCAGTGGTGGGCAATTTGGAAGCTGTGATTGGCCTCTGTGAAGAGGGGAAGGGACAAGAAGCCATTATAAAAGGCCTTGAATTACTGGAGCTGGGAAGTTGGTTTTAAGAAGAGTTGGCTTTAGAGGGGAATTCTGGGAAGATGGCAGCTTAGAAGCAGCAAGGCTCCAGACCTCTGTAAACCCTTCATCACCTATCAAGGACAAAGGGTATCAAGGGGACAGAAAACCAAATCTGACAACAGAATGGAGCTGAGGGATACTTCTGCTAAATCAAACTTAAAACGTGAAAAAAAAAAGCCTGAATTCTTGAACTTTTGGGTTTGAAGGGAAAGGAAAAAAGAAGATCCCAGGTTCCTTCTTCCACCTAATGTACTGAGACTCTGGCAGATCCTAGAATCTCTGGGTGGGTAAGGGCTCTAGTGTGGAGGGAGTGCCTTGCTGGCATAGCTGTGCTAGACACAAGGCTTTGATCACAGATGGCAGGGAGGCAGCTGGAGGAGAAGCGCAAGGAGGGGGGCCAAACACTCCATCTTGCACTGCCCCCCACCCCATCCTTTACTCAAGGTTTTGGCCTCAGGGCATATCAAGCTTTGCAGATCAACTCCACTTGGGATTAATCTTATCAATACAGCAGATAAGAAGTCTTCAGAGGGCAGGGAAGCTTCAAAACCCCTCCCCTAGAGATTGCAGTAAAAGTAGCCAAAATCACATCTTTAGTTTTTACTACCAGATGGGGAAGATCTGGCCCCAGGGCTCACTAATCTCACTAATCTAGTGAGTCAACAGAGCAGAGAAGAAGCCCTTCTAGGACTGAATAGCCCAAACCCAAAGATCCAGTAAATAATCAAAGGAGCAAGATTACAGCCAATTATAGGGGAGAAAGAAGGAAAAAATATGAGTAAACAACAGAAAGAGAAAAAAGAAATTACAATTGACAGCATCTATCCAGGAAATTAACAAAAAGCAAATGTATCAGAGAAGAATCAAGGAACACCAAGAAAAAACACAGAAACTCCAGTGAAATGGTGACAGGCTTTGGAAGAACTCAAAATTCAATGAACTCAAGAACTCAAAAAACAATCAAGAGAGGCTGAAGACAACTGGGAAAAGAAAATACATGAACTTAAACAAGAAAATAGTGCCTTAGAAGCCAAAACTGACCAGCTTGAAAATGAGGCAAAAAAAGTGAAAGATGACCTACAAAGAAAATCAAAACAAAAGGAGGATGACCAAAAAGCCAGGGATGAAATTCAGTCTTTAAAAATTAGAATCCAACAACTAGAAGCAAATGGCATCACAAGGCAGCAAGAATCTATAAAACTAAATCAAAAGAATGAAAAAATTTAGGAAACTATGAAACACCTCATTGACAAAACCTTAGATCTAGAAAATAGATCCAGTAGAGACAATTTGAGAATTATTGGACTACTGGAAGATCATGACAAAAGGAAAGGTCTGGACATCATCCTACAGAAAATTATCTAAGAAAACTGCCCTAACATGCTTGAACAAGAGGGAAAAGTAGAGATTGAAAGAATCCACAGATCACATCCTACATTTAATCCCCAAGTGACAATGCCCAAGAATGTTATAGCTAAATTCAAGAACTATCAGACCAAGGAAAAAATATTACAAGCTGCTAAGAAGAAGTCATTCAGATACCATGGAACCACAGTTAGGATAACACAGGATCTGGCTGCATCTACACTGAAGGACTTTGGGATGGAATACGATATTCTAGAAAGCAAGGGAACTAGGCCTATGACCAAGAATCAACTACCCAGCAAAACTGACTATATTCTTGCAGAGGAAAGTATGGTAATTTAATAAAATAGATGACTTCCAAGCGTTCATAAAGACAAGACTGGACTTAAACAGAAAATTTGATGTCCAAACACAGAAATCAAGAGAATCATGAAAAGGTAATTAAGAGAGAAGGAAAACAAATCAAAACTTTTTTTTAAGGGACCCAATAAGTTCAAATGATTTGTATTCCTATAAGAAAAGATGATATTGGTAACTCTTAAAAATTGTTATCATCATCAGGATAGCTAGAAGTATACTTACAGGGTATAGTGACGAACTGTATAAGATCAAATGTCAAGATATATACATGTATTTATAAGTATATATAAAACTAGAGGTAAAAAAAGATAATATTAAGAGAAATGGGAAAAGAGATAAAATGGGGTAAACTTATATTTCATAAAGAAGCGCATGGTGGGAGTGGGGGAGAAGACCAATACACTGGAAGAATAAAGAAGTTGGAGACGGAAAATACTTAAGTTGTACATGCATTGAAATTGACTCAAAGAGGGAAGAACAATTAGACCCATTGGGGCAGAGAATTGACTTGTGTCCTTTAGAGAAGTAGAAGGGTAACAAATGGACTGGTGGGGAGGGAAGCAATACTAGGGAGGGAGAATGTGGGAGGTAACTCAAAAAGACCCTAAAGAAAAATAAGAGGGGAATAAGAAGGGAGGGGGGAGAAAGGGAAGTAAAATAAGGGTGGGGATAAGTGGGACTGATTAAAAACAAAACACTGGTACAGAAGAAAATAATGAAAGAAGAAAGGGCAGGACAAGGAGAGGAAATCAAAATGTTGGGGAATACACAGCTGGTAATAATAACTATGAATGTGAATGGGAAGAACTCACCCATAAAACAGAAGCAAATAGCAGAATGGATTAGAACTGAAAATCCTACCATATGTTGTCTACAAGAAACACACACTAGGTAGGTAGACACACACAGAATAAAGGTTAAAGGCTAGAGCAAAATCTACTGGGCATCAACTGAGAAAAAGAAGGCAGGAGTTGCAATCATGATATCTGACAAAGCCAAAGTAAAAATAGATCTAGTTAAAAGAGACAGGGAAGGTAATTACATCCTGATAAAAGGCAGTATAGACAATGAGGAAATATCAGTACTCAACATGTATGCACCAAATGGTATAGCATCCAAATTGCTAAAGGAGAAATTGGGGGAGCTTAAGGAGAAAATAGATAACAAAATTATACTAGTGGAGGCCTGAACCTTCCTCCATCAGATCTAGATAAATCAAACCAAAAAATAAATAAGAGGGGCAGCTGGGTAGCTCAGTTGATTGAGAGCCAGGCCTAGAGACAGGAGGTCCTAGGTTCAAATCCGGCCTCAGACACTTCCCAGCTATGTGACCCTGGGCAAGTCACTTGACCCCCATTGCCTACCCTTACCATTCTTCCACCTATAAGTCAATACACAGAAGTTAAGGGTTTAAAAAAAATTAAAAAAAAATAAGAAAGAGTTAGAGAAGTGAACAAAAATCTTAGAAAAATTGGAGTTAATAGATATGTGGAGAAAAATAAATAGGGACAAAAAGGAATACTCCTTCTTTTCAGCAGCACATAGTACATTCACAAAGACTGACCATGTACTAGGATATAAAACATAGTAAACAAATTCAAAAAAGCAGAAATAATAAATGCAACGTTTTCAGATCATAATGCAATAAAAATAGTTATTAGCAAGAGTACAGGGAGAGGCAAACCAAAAACTAATTGGAAATTAAATAATACGATTCTTCAAAATCAGTTAGTTAAGGAACAAATCATAGAAACAATTAATTTCATTGAAGAGAGTGACAATGATGAGACTTCTTACCAAAATCTATGGGATGCAGCCAAAGCAGTACTCAGGGGGAAGTTTATATCCTTGAGTGCATATATTAACAAATTAGGGAGGGCAGAGGTCAAAGAATTGGGCATGCAACTTAAAAAACTAGAAAGTGAATTAAAAATCCCCAAATGAAAACTAGAATAGAAATCCTAAAAATTAAAGGAGAAATTAATAAAATTGAAAGTAAAAGAACTATTGAATTAATAGATAAGACTAGAAGCTGACACTTTGAAAAAACAAATAAAATAGACAAAGTACTGGTCAATCTAATTTAAAAAAAGGAAAGAAGAAAACCAAACTGACAATATCAAAGATGAAAAGGGAGACCTCACCTCTAATGAAGAGAAAATTATAAGGCAATCATTAAAAATTACTTTGCCCAATTATATGGCAATAAATACAATAATCTAAGAGATATGGGTGAATATCTACAAAAATATAAATTGCCTAGATTAACAGAAGAAATAGAATATTTAAATAATCCAATATCAGAAAAAGAAATTGAGTAAGCTATCAAAGAACTCCCTAAGAAAAAATCCCCAGGGCCTGATGGATTTACAAGTGAATTCTATCAAACATTCAAATAACAACTAATCTCAATACTATACAAACTATTTGACATAATAAGCAAAGAAGGAGTTCTACTAAATTCCTTTTATGACACTAATATGATACTGATTCCAAAGCTAGGCAGACCAAAAACAGAGAAAGAAAACTACAGACCAATCTCCCTAATGAACATAGATGCAAAAATCTTAAATGGAATACTAGCAAAAAGACTCCAGCAAGTGATCAGGAGGGTTATTCATTATGATCCAGTGGGATTAATACCAGGAATGCAAGGATGGTTCAATATTAGGAAAACCATCCACATAATTGACTATATCAACAAGCAAGCCAAAAAAAATCACATGATTATCTCAAGAGATGCTGAAAAAGCCTTTGACAAAATACAATACCCATTCCTATTGAAAACACTAGAAAGTATAAGAATAGAAAGGCCTTTCCTAAAAATAATTAACAGTATATATCTAAAACCATCAACAAGCATCATCTGCAATGGGGATAAATTAGAAGCCTTCCCAATAAGATCAGGCGTGAAACAAAGATGCCTATTATCACCTCTATTATTTAACATTGTACTAGAAACACTAGCAGTAGCAATTAGAGAAGAAAAAGAAATTGATTTAAATATTTTATTTTTTTAGAAAAATTTTCCATGGTTACATGATTCTTGCTTTTACTTTCCCTTTCCCCTCCTTTCCCTCCCCCCCTCCCCATATCCAACACACATTTCCACTGGTTGAAAAAGAAATTGAAAGTATTAAAATGGGCAATGAGGAGACCAAGCTATCACTCTTTGCAAATGATATGGTCGTCTACTCAAAGAATCCCAGAGAATCAACTAAAAGGCTAGTGGAAATAATCAACAACTTCAGCAAAGTTGCAGGATACAAAATAAACTCACATAAATCATCTGCATTTCTATATATTTCCAACACATCCAAGCAGCAAGAGTTAGAAAGAGAATTGCCATTTAAAATTACCCTAGACAAAATAAAATATTTAGGAATCTATCTGCCAAGACATACACAGGAATTATATGAACACAACTATGAAACACTTTCCACACAATTAAAACTAGATCTAAACAATTGGAAAAACATTAATTGCTCATGGGTAGGAGAAGCTAACATAATAA
Source organism: Gracilinanus agilis (assembly GCF_016433145.1). NCBI lineage: Eukaryota > Metazoa > Chordata > Mammalia > Didelphimorphia > Didelphidae > Gracilinanus > Gracilinanus agilis. The sequence goes on from NC_058130.1 coordinate 706,193,500, forward strand.
AAATGACCATCCCACCCAAATTAATCTATTTATTTAGTGCCATACCTATCAAATTACCAAAAAACTTTTTTACTGAATTGGAAAAAACTATAAGAAAGTTCATTTGGAAGAACAAAAGATCAAGAATATCAAGGGAAATAATGAAAAAAAATGTGAAGGAAGGTGGCCTAGCAGTATGAGATCTTAAAATGTACTATAAAGCAGTGGTCATCAAAAAATATGGTACTGGCTAAGAGACAGAAGGGAGGATCAGTGGAATAGACTTGGGGTAAGTGACCTCAGCAAGACAGTCTATGATAAACCCAAAGAGCCCAGCTTTTGGGATAAAACCCCTATTTGATTGCTGGGAAAACTGGAAAACAATACGGGAGAGATTAGGTTTAAGTCAACATCTCACACCCTACACCAAGATAAATTCAGAATGGGTGAATGACTTGAATATAAAAGAGGAAACTAAGCAAATTAGGTGAACACAGAATAGTATATTTGTCAGATCTTTGGGAAAGATTTTTTTTAAAACCCTTAACTTCTGTGTATTGGCTCCTAGGTGGAAGAGTGGTAAGGGTGGGCAATGGGGGTCAAGCAACTTGCCCAGGGTCACATAGCTGGGAAGTGTCTGAGGCTGGATTTAAACCTAGGACCTCCCATCTCTAGGCCTGACTCTCAATCCACTGAGCTACCCAGCTGCCCCTGGGAAAGATTTTAAAACCAAGCAAGAGTTAGAAAAAATTACAAAATGTAAAATAAATAATTTTTATTACATTAAATTTAAAAGTTTTTGTACAAACAAAAACAATGCAACCAAAATCAGAAGGGAAACAACAAATTGGGAAAAAATCTTATAACAAAAACCTCTGACAAAAGTCTAATTACTCAAATTTATAAGGAGCTAAATCAATTGTACAAAAAATCAAACCATTCCCCATTGATAAGTGGGCAAGGGACATGTATAGGCAATTTTCAGATAAAGAAGACAAAACTTTGAATAAGCACATGAAAAAGTGCTCTAAATCTCTAATAATTAGAGAAATGCAAATCAAAACAACTCTGAGGTACCACCTCACACCTAGCAGATTGGCTAAAATGACAGCAAAGGAAAGTAATAAATGTTGGAGGGGATGTGGCAAAATTGGGACATTAATGCATTGCTGGTGGAATTGTGAATTGATCCATCCATTCTGGATGGCAATTTGGAACTATGCCCAAGAGCTCTAAAGGACTGTCTGCCCTTTGATCCAGCCATACCATTGCTGGGTTTATACCCCAAAGAGATCATAAAGAAAAAGACTTGTACAAAAATATTTATAGCTGCACTCTTTGTGGTAGCAAAAAACTGGAAAATGAGGGGATGCCCTTCAATTGGGGAATGGCTGAACAAATTGTGGTATCTGTTGGTGATGGAATACTATTGTGCTCAAAGGAATAATAAACTGGAGGAGTTCCAGGCGAACTGGAGAGATCTCCGGGAACAGATGCAGAGCGAAAGGAGCAGAACCAGGAGAACATTGTACACAGAGACTGATATACTGTGGTAAAATCGAATGTAATGGACCTCTGTACTAGCAGCAATGCAATGACCCAGGACAACTATGAGGGACTTATGAGAAAGAAAACTATCCACATTCAGAGGAAGAACTGTGGGAGCAGAAACCAGAAGAAAAACAAGTGCCTGATCACATGGGAGGATGGGGATATAATTACGGATTATATCTCTATAATCCCTAATTATATATATCAACATGATATATCAATAGGATATATCAAAATGAGTACCCTAGTGCAAATATCAACAATATGGAAACAGGTCTTGATCAATGACACATGTAAAACCCAGTAGAATTGTGTATTGGCTATGGGAGGGGGTGGAAGGAGGGGAGGGATAGAACATGAATCCTATAACCATGGGAAAATGCTCTAAATTAATTAATTAAAAAATTAAAAATTAAAAAAAAGAAAAGGAGTATTGGCTTTAGGAGTCATCTTCAGCTCAAGTTGTCTTAACCTGCCTCTTGGAGGAAACTTGGGTGAGTGATAGCTGGCTTTCCTTTCCTGATTTCCTTCTGGAGAGAGTTTAACTTCAGTTGAGAGGGTTAGCAAGTTGTGCCTGACTGAGTTAAGCATCAAAGCAATATTTAGTGTGATAGGCTAGACATCTTCTCTATTCCTTTTTGTATTTCTCTATTTTCACTCTTTCCATTTCTTTTGTAAATAAAAGCTATTAAAAGTCATTTTGACTTTGAGCTATAATATTTTAAATCAGTGACCCCTATATTATTTATAATTTTCATATATTTTAGTCAAACCATTAAAAATGAATTCCTACAGCACTCATCATCCTCCATGTTATAATCCACTCAAATTGGTCTTCCTCATTCACAGTCTTTGTACTGACTGTCATTCATGCCTGAAATGCATTCCTTTCTTATTATGCCTCAGAGTCCTTCCCTTTCTTTAAGATTCAGTTCAAGTATCATCTTTTTTGTGAAGTCTTTCCTGAACAATAGCTAAAGCCTTCCCTCCCAACTACTTTGTATTCTAGTACTTTACATATGTTTGATTCTATACAGATATAGATATTTATTAATTTTATATTTACATATAAAGTTATATATGCCTTGTCTCCTCCACTAGAATGAAAATCTCTGGTGAGTTGGTATTGCTTTATTCTTTGTACTTTCATTTTCTTCCTTGTCCTGCTCCTGGCTTTCTGGATTTCAAAATCAGGCAATTTCTACTTAGCCTTGCTGACTCATCCTGAAACTTCCCTCAGTGACTGGGTCCCCTAGATTTGGAATAGTCTACTCCTCCTATTGGCTGCTCACCCTGGAACATTCTTTCCAGCTATTCGATGCAGTGGAAGGAAGTAGGTCTATAGTCAGAAAGACCTGAGTTCAAATCCTTCCTTAGACACTTATTAACTATGTGACCTTGGGCAAGTCACTTAACATCTGTCTGTCTTTGTTTCCTTAACTGCAAAATGCGTAAAATAATAGTGCTACCTCCAGACTCAGTGTGAGAATCAAATAAATTAATATTTGTAAAGTGTATAACAACAGTTCCTGGTACCCACTAGGCACTAAATAAATGTTTGCTTCCTTCCTTCTTTCAGAAAAACTGCCTCCCAATTCTTCCCCTCTGGAGTTATTCCTGGAGCCTCTATTTAATTGAAAGGCCCAGGCCTGCTCATAAGCCTTCAATCTCCTCCCAGTCCTATTCTTGACTTTCTGAACTTCAAAATCATGCCTCTGATGGTACTTTCCTTTCCCTAAATCTTCTCCCCCATTTTTCAGCTTCCTTTCATATGTTATCTTCCCTCAACAAAATGCAAGCTCCTTCAGAGCAAGGATTGTCTTTTTGTTTGTTTGTATTTGCTTAGCACAGTGTCTGGCATACAACAAGCACTAAAATGCCTGTTTCCTTCCTTGTTTCCTTCTTTGTTTCTTTCTTTCCTTCCTTCTTTTCTACTAGTACCCCTAGACAGTATACCAGCCCTATGGCAGGAAAATGAATTGCTTCCATTTGAATTGTCTTTGGAAGATTCTAAAGATTTCCTGGTAAGATAAGGTAGTGGACACTAAGGTCCTTTCCCCAGCTGAATAGCCAAGCATTTAGACTCCACTGCAGAAAGCACAACTCTGATGGTTTGCTCACATTGTTTGAATGCCAAATGTACTATTTAATGGACTACTCACAATTAGGGGAGGATAGAATAGTTTACCTGTCAGATCTATGGATAAAGGAAGAATTTATGACCAAACATGAAATAGAGAACATTATAAGACACAAAATGGATGGTTTTTATTATTGTAAATTAGAAAGGTTTTGCACAACAAAACCCCAATGCAACCAAGATTGGAAAGCAAAAAACTGAGGAAATTTTTTTATAACAAGTATGTCTGATAAAGGTCTCATTTCTCAAATATACAAAGAATTAAGTCAAATTTATAAGAATACAAGTCATTACCAAATAATAAATGGTCAAATGATATGGACATGCAGTTTTCAGATAATAAAATCAAAGTTATCTATAGTCATATGGAAAAAGTACCCTAAATCACTATTGATTAGAGAAATGCACATTAAAACAACTCTGAGATACCATCTTCTTACACCTATCATTTTGATTAATATGACAGAAAAGGAAAATAATGAATGTAGGAAAATTGGAACAGTAATGCACTGTTGTTGAAAATGTGAACTAATCTAGCCATTCTGGAGAGCAATATAAAAGAGCTATAAAACTGTGCACATCTTTGATCCAGTGATACCACTACTAGGTCTGTATCTTGAAGAGGTCAAAAAAAGGGAAAAGGACCTATTTGTACAAAAATAACTATAGCATCTCTTTTTGTGGTGGCAAAGAATTAGAAATTGGGGGGATGTCAATCAATTGGGGAATGGCTGAATAATCTGAAGTATCTGATTATAATGGAATACTATTGCATTATAAGAAATGATGAGCAGGATGATTTCAGAAAAACTTGGAAAGGGGAAAGTAGGTGGCTCAATTGATAGACGGCCAGGCCTGGCGATAGGAGGTCTTAGGTTCAAATCTATTCTCAGACATTTCTTAGCTGTGTAACGTGGGCAAGTCCCTTGACCCAAATTGTTTAGCCTTGTACTGCTCTTCTGCCTTAGAACCAATATTTATATCCATTCTAATACATAAGGTAAGCTTTAAAAAAAAAAAGAAAAAGAAAAAAGTGGGACTTACATGAACTAATACAAAGTGAAGTGAGCAGATCTAGAATATTACATACTGTAACAGCAATATTGTACAAGGATCAACTATGAATGACAGCTATTCTCAACAATATAATAATCCAAGACAAATTCAAAGGATTCATGATGAAAAATGCTATCCACTTCAAGAAAAAGAAATGAAGGATCCCCGTTTGAGAAATGGTCAAGGGACATGAATAGGCAGTTTCCAGGTGAAGAAATAAAAACTATCAATAGTCACATGAAAAAGTGCTCTAAATCTCTCCTGATTAGAGAATCAATGCGAATCCAGACAACTCTGAGGTACTACCTCACACCTAGCAGATTGGCCAATATGATAGTAAGGGGAAATAATAAAAGTTGGAGGGGATGCAGCAAAACTGGGACATTAATGCATTGCTGATGGAATTGTGAATTGATCCAACCATTCTGGAAGGCAATTTGGAATTATGCCCAAAGGGCTTTAAAAGAATGCATGACCTTTGATCCAACAATACCACTACTAGGTTTGTATTCCAAAGAGATAATAAAAAAGGGTTGTACAAAAATATTCATAGCAGTGCTCTTTGTGGTGGCAAAAAAATTGGAAAATGAAGGGGAGTCCCTCAATTGGGGAATGGCTGAACAAATTGTGGTATATGATGGTGATGGAATACTATTGTGCTATAAGGAACAATAAAACTGCTTGATTTCCATAAGAGCTGGAAAGACCTCCAAGAACTGATGCAGAGCAAAATGAGCAGAAACAGGAGAACATTGTACACAGAGACCGAAACACTGTGGGGTAAACATATGTAACTGACTTTGCTACTGAGAGCAATGCAATGATCCAGGACAACCCCGAGGGACTTATGAGAAAGAATGCTATCCACATCCAGAGAAAGAACTGTGGAAGTAGAAACAGAAGAAAAAATATAATTTATCACTTGTTTATCGAGGTATATGATTTGAGGTTTTGGTTTTAAAAGATTACCCTATTACAAAAATGAATAATATGGAAATCGGTACCAAGTGATAACACATGTATAACCCAGTGGAATTGCTTGTCAGTTCTGGGAGGGGGGAGGGAAGAGGAGAAGGAAAGAACATGAATCATGTAACCAGAGGAAAATATTTAAAAAGAAATAAATTTTAAAAAAGAAATGGAGTATGAATGTAGATCAATAAATATTATTTTTTATTTTATTTTCCTTGTGGGTTTAAAAAAACTGATGTGTCTTCTTCCCTAGCATGATGAATATAGAAATATATTCTGAATGACTGCATATGCATAATTTATATTAAATTGCTTACCATCTCAGGGAGGTGGGAAGGAAGGGAGAGAAGGACAGATTGTGGAACTAAAAGTTTTTAGAAAATGAACATTACGAATTGTTTTTACATATAACTGGGGAAAAAAGAAACAATCAAAAGAAAGGCTTCTTATCAAACATGGGACTTTTTAGTTGAGATTTGAAGGAAAGCAGAGAATTTAGGAAGTAGAAAGAGACCATTCTAAGTGACATATTCAAGGAACAGCGATTATGCCACTGTAGTTAGATTGTGGAATATGTGGAGAGGGATAAGGAATATGTGGAATGGAATAAAGTATAGAAGTCTGGAAAAGTAAGATGGGTTAAGATGGGCTTTAAAAGCCAAACAGGAGGCAGCTAGGTAGTTCAGTGGATAGAAAGCCAGTCTCTTGCATTTAATTCTGGCCTCAGAAACTTCCTAGCTGTGTGACCCTGGGCAAGTCATTTACCTCCACTGCCTAGTCCTTACTGCTCTGTTGCCTTGGAACCAATACACAGACTTGATTCCAAGAGGAAAGGTAAAGGTTTAAAACAACAACAACAACAACAAACAGGTTTTATGTTTGATTCTGGAATAAAAAGCCACAAGAGTTTAATGAATAGGGAGGTGATATGGTCAGATTTGTACTTTGGGAAATTTAATACCTAAATGAGGATATATCATATTCCTGAAATCAGGAAGATCTGAGTTCAAATTTGACCTTGGATACTTACTAACTGTGTGATTCTGGGCAAGTCACTTAATCTGTTTGTTTCAGTTTCCTCATCTGTAAAATGATCTAGCACCTATTTTTCAAGGTTGGGGTGAGAAGTAAATGAGATGTAGAACACTTAGTACAGTGCCTGGCACATAGTTAAGTGCTATATAAACGTTAGCTATTATTATGTATTTGAGTGGGTCTTAACCCACTTAACTGCTTGAGGCAGGGAGACCCATCAGCAAACTGTTGAGATAGTTTAATCAAGAGCTTATGAGGGTCTACACCAGGGTGGTGGCAGTGTCAGAAGACAAATGGGACATATAGAAGTTATGATGGTAGAAGTGACAGGACTTGACAACTGACTGGATATAAGATGGGGTGAGAGTAAAGAATTGAAGATGATACCTAGACTGTGAGCCTGAGAAACTGGGAGAATGGTAGTACCCTCAAAAGTAACAGAGAAATTAAGAAGAAGGCCAGGGAAAGGGGAATAATCATTTATAATTATCATGAAAGGTAGATGCTGTTATTTATCCCCATTTTACAGATAAGAAAACCAAAGCAGACAAAGAGTACATAGCATATAGTCTGTGCAAAAGGCTGGATTTGGACTCGTGTCTTCCTGACTTCAGACCCAGAGCTCTAGCCACACACCACAAGCTGCCTCTGAGTAGAGGGCAGAGTAACAAGGGGCCTGTGAGGCAGTGGGAGAAAATTTGGCAGTATGTCCCATGGATCCCAGATCTCAGAGCTGGATGGTCATTTCCCTCTCCGTCCAGAAGGGGGAGACCATACATAAAGACACAGACACAGGGGAGGGACGTGTGTATATATGGATAGATAGGGAGGCATAGAGATAAACAGAAGACCCAGACTACCCCGACTCCCTCTCCGGAGTCTGTCTCTGCTTCATTCCCCTGTCCAGTGAGGAGAGACACAGCCTTGCACGCAGGAATGGCCTCACTTTAAGCTTGGCGCTGCAGGAGGCTTCAGGGTGCTCAGGCACATTTGTGAGAACTCTGTACCTCTTCTTACCTTTGTGGCTGGGGCCAGGGTTTTCGATGACAGGGGTAGCTTGTTGGAGCTTCTCAGGCTTAGTACCACTGGCTGGCTTCCCTGGGGGAAATAGTTGGGGGGAAATTGTTGTTAATAAGAGGACTGGGAAGTATGGCCCCCAGTGCCCCACCCCAGGAGTCACCGTCGTGTTTATGGGGCTCCTAAAAGGTTCCCAGCGTCTGCCTTTAATGAGTTCCCCTGGCCTTAACAAGCCAACTCCTCAGGCACCATTATTAGTAGCAAAACCCCACACACAGCATCCTTAATTAGCAAACCTCACAACACTCCTTCAGGAAGGGGGTCCCTCATCAGGAAGAGATTCAAGAATTCCACTAAACAAATGCTTATGAAGCACCTACTGTGTGTAACAGGTACGCTCAGTGCTGGGAGGCAGGGATATAAGGATGGAAAAGCATAGCTGCTGCCTTGGAGGAACTTCCCCTCCATTGGCAGGGCACCATGACTGGGGACAAAGGAGAGATGCAGAAAAAGGGATGGGAAACTTGCGAGCAGAGAGAGAGCACTGTTAGACTGGGGAGAGGGAAGAAGGCTGGGCCTGAAGGAAAAGAAGGGTTTCAATGTCCAGCATGTGGTCAGAGTCTCTCTTGGACTTCACAGAGGAGGTGGGGTGAGAGAAGAATGAGACTGAGGAAGACTAGAAGTCCAGTTTGGCTCCATCAAGTGTGTGAAGAGATTAGGGAGGGCCTTCAATGGCAGACTACTGGCTTTGTGTTTTCTCTTCCAGCTAACTGGGGAGCCACCAAAGGTTTTTGAATAAGTGTCCCATAAGCTAGGAATATTATGGGGTGGCAATATGAAGTGTAGACTAAAAGGGTAGAAATAGAGGCACAGAGATGGCTTAGGAGACTGGCAAGAGTGAATTTGAAGGAAGACCTAATTTCAAACCCTCTTACTAGCCCTATGACTGCGCAAATCACTCAGTCTCTGCAGCCTCAGTTTACTCATCTGTATGAGACTGGGGGGAAACGTGCAATTGTCACAGAGGGTTATTTAATAACAAATGAGAATGTATGTAAAATGTTTTGCAAACCTTAGTGTCACATATGTCAGTAACTGTTGTTGTTACTAAGAATTGATTGGGGGTGGGGTGGGGCAGTTAGATGATTCAATGAGTTGAGGGCCAGACCCAGAGCAGGGAGGTCCTGGGTTCAAATTTGGTCTCAGACACTTCCCAGCTGTGTGACCCTGGGCAAGTCACTTGACCCCCATTGCCTAGCCCTTACCGCTCTTCTGCCTTGGAAGCAATACACAATAGTGATCCTAAGACAGAAGGTCAGGGTTTAAAAAAAAGCTGATGAGGGTATGAACTAGAGAGGTAGGAATCTGAATGTTGAGAAGGGATAGATTTAAAAGAACTGACAACTGACTGCATATGGAGGGTAAGGAAGCACAAAGGGTCATTAGGATCTTAGATTTAGAGCTAGGTGAAACTTGAGAGGTTATCTAATTCAATTCCCTCATTTTACAAATGAAGAAACAGAGACCGGGAGAGCTTAAGGGATTTGCCCAGGGTCACACAGGTAATAAGTGACAGAGCCAGAATTGGGAGCCGAAATCCAAATCTAGCACCCTTTATGCTGTATCACACTCCAGCCCCAAGCTATATGGCAACACCTTTTTTGGGGAAGTTGGACAGGCCTGGCCAGTGGCCAAGAACCCAAACTCAGCCCTCGACTTTCAAGGGCTAGACCATCTCCCTCTGAAGGTAGCCTCGGCTTCTTCTCATAAAGAATAATGGTGAAAATGAAGCCTAGAAAATAATCAGTGACTCACCAGGCTATCCAGTACACCAGGGTCATGGAAAAGGGTTTGGGTAACCATAACAGAAGTAGCTTCAGTGCCCACTGCACTAGAATTGGAGGTGAGGCAGCACCTCTGGCTCTCCTCCCCCTCCCCCTCCATACTCACCTAGGGCCCCACACCTCCTTCTCAACTGCTCTCTCCAACACTCTGCTTTGTCCTGCCCAGTATACCCCTCCCCCCAGGGCTCCTCTTCCTGCCACTCCTGGGGCCAATGGGGAGAGGAAAGAAAGGGAGGGAAGGGTGGGGAATCAGGGAGATGGGGGAGGGGTCTGGGAGGCCAAACCTGAAGGGCCGGTAGGTTGAGAAGTTTATTGAGCTCTGGGCGTTGGTGTGACTCACCCAAAACAGATTGCGGTGGGGAGAAGTGAGGAAGGGGAGGGATCTAGATATTACTGTTAGGGAACCCCCACCCATACCCCTTCTTTAGTACTGTTTGTCCCATCTGAGTCCTACCCAACTGCACCCCTTTTCCCCTTCTCTTCTAATTTTCTCCCTCCTTAGGACCAACCTCACCTGGGCTTTACACACCTATGTATTTTATAGGAATTTGATTAATAATTACTTTTTGCTTGAAGATGCCCCCTTTCCAAACCTACACAAGAAAGGAAGTCTTGAGTCTGTGTGAAATATCATATCAAATGAAGAGGTGGTGAGGAAATTGGGAAGAAAGGAAGAAGTGCTGATGCTGGTATAGGAGTCAGCAATTCTGGCCATCATTGGCTCTCCTGGGTTCTCTGACTAAGGAGTAAAGTTCACACTCATACATTTGGCAATCAAGGCCCTTCATAATTTGGATGGTTCCAGTTTTTATCAACTTGTCTGATCTTTCCATACTGAATGATTTCCCATTCCCAGATTCTCATATGTGGAAGAGACCCCATAAATCTAATCTAATCCAATTTATAGGAGAGTGGGAAACCCCTTAGTGATTTCCCTAGCAAGTAGTCATTCGGCATTTGTTTGTGGATGTGTGCCCTGTGGTGGCCTAGTCCTCTTTTGGACAGTTGTCCTTTGTCTGTAATCTCATCTGAATCTGCCTCCCCTCAGCATCCACCTTATTCTCCCTTATTCTGCCCACTCAGTTCTACCTCTTCTGCCCAGAAGGTCTTCTAATCCTGGATGACAGTTATTATGTCCCCAGTCAGCTGGGCCCCCCATAGTGCTCCAACACATCTTGTACTTTTAGAGCTTCAAACATTTGCTTACCCAGGCCCCCTCCACTGACCCCAAACTTGCCAACCATAACAGGCCTACTTCTAGTCTCTCTTCCAGTTCAGGGTTCCCTCAGTGATCAGTGGACACTTCAGTTCTCTTATCCCCATGGACTACCCCAGCCCACAAAGACCCCTACCCCACCTTCCTATTTGTTATAACCCTTTGAGCCTGTGGGGCTCAATGTGTATTCTCAGTAGCCCCAGTGTTCACATAATTCTGCTTATGTATTACCTGGTACAGTTAGTAATCTTTTCTTGTGTATCTTACTGGGAAGTATGGAGTAAAAAAAAGTACTGGATTTGGAGTCATGAAAGACCCGAGTTTGAATTTAGCCTTTGATATTTACTAGGGATATAACCTTGGGCAAGTCAGTCACTTAAATGCCTAACTAAACTTTTTCCTTACCTGTTAGTGTAAGGCTCAAATGAATGTAAAACATGTTTTAAGCCTTTTAAAGATTACACATACCAGCTATCATCTCCTCAAATAGCTCTGAATATAGGGATTATGTTCTCTGCACTATATTCCCACAGTCATGCTCTCACAGACTTCAGGCCTGCTGGATTTAGGGTGTGTTCCCCTGGTCCAGCCATAGGCTAGGGGGTGGAGATGTCTGTTGGTCAGGGAGTCAGGGAGGTTTCAGGTTCTGGGTTTCCTACTATCAGTAAGGGTCCTCTAAATTCCTAGGATTTTGGGGGGCAGAAAGGGATGTTTGAAATGATTTAGAGGAGGAAATGGAAGCCCAGAGAGCAAGACTTGTCCAGTGTCACATAGTAGGAAAGTTAGAATTTGAATTCAGGTCCTCAGACTCCATTTCAATGCCATGTTATCTTGCAAAATTAGGCTACCCTAAGTTAAATGCCCATTTTGAACAGCTACAACAAAGTAAGATTATTGGTTTTTCCCTACAAAGCCAAGTGGTCAGGGAGGGTTCAAGGTCTCCTTGCTCATTAAGGGTCTAGGACACCCTGGTTAAGCGAGGGTTTGGGGTTTGAGTTTCCCGGTCCATCCACAGGGGGCTGAAGTGATTCCATATAAGGCAGTACTGTGGGTGTCTGCCCAGCCCAGATACAGGACTCAACAAGTTGCTGTAAACACATTGTCAGATCCTGCCTCTGTGAAAGCTGCCTCTCTCACTCTGTCTCTCTATAGCTCTGCCTTGGTTTGGCTAACCAGGCTTGTGGCCCATAAAGTCCCTGCTGCCATGTGTCAGCCTGTTAGTCAGCCTCTGAGGCCTGGCTGAGAGGCGGCAGCTCGGAGTCCCTATAAACTCTCCAACCTCCCCTGGCCTAGCCCCAGCCTTCTTGGGCTGAGAGAGATACTCAGAAGCCTCTCAGGCTAGAAGTGCCGGCTGGAGGCCTGGGGAGGGTGCTTGGGAGACAGGCAGACAACAAGATACCGGCTGCCCGACAGGCAAGCAAGCACGGGACCACAGGAAGGGGTGAGCCTGAGGGCTGGCCTATGCTGGCACTTACCTCTGGGAATTTATGCCATCCCCAAATACTATCTTTGCTGACGGCTGGCCAGAGATGACATCTTGGTCAATATGACCAGGATCTTTGGGGTGTTGGGGAGTAAGAAGGGGCTGTGACCAGTAGGGCAAGGCAAGATAGTCATTTCAGGGGCAACAGTCTAGACCAGACACATCATGTCTGGGAAGCGAAGTCGGTCCCGTAGACCCCGAACTAAGAGACAGGGACGGGGTCGGAAGGGAGGTGGTGAGACAGGCTCTGTGGCTGAGACGAGGCCACTGGCCCCAGGGGGCCCCCAGAATGGGGCGGGTCAAGGAAGGCACGTGATAGAAGAGATGGGTGAGATGGACGAGTCAGTTCCTGTGGGGCACCCTGGGCCAGTGGTCAGGTCAGATTGCTCAGGGGCAGTAGAGGGGCTGGCAGAGCCTGTAACTACAAGCCCAGAGCTGGTGTTGGTCACAGCCATGGAGCTGGGGGGATATGGGGCCAGCTGCCCTGACCCGGCCCTGGCACAGGAAGTATTAAGACTCCAAGAGGTCCAGCTGTGCCTGGAGAGGGAGCAGCTCTTATTGGAGGACCGCCGGCGGCAGATCCAGCTGCAATTGCAGCTGGAGGAGCAACTATGGCGGGAAGAGCAGCTATGGCAAGAGGAACAGCGATGGCTGGAGCAGTTACAAGAGGAACATGCATGGGTACGGATGGAGGGGATTGAGCTAGCCCTGGAGCTGGAACAGCTAAGAACAGGTGGCTTTGAAGAGCAGGAGGAACAGGTGCATGGTCAGGTAAGTCACTGAGAGAAGAACCAGGTTCTATAGCCAAAGGACACCACTGGAGATGGTATATATATTCAGTCAGTCACTGACCTTTTGGAAGGATGGATGAACCATTGGTAGTCAGAACTCCACAGAGAGACTGGTCATTGACATCTCAATCAGCGGTCAGATTGGTCACTGACCCTGAGGGGACCAGACAGGGAAAACTGTATCCTCTTGGGGAGGGGACTGGTTGGTCACTGAGTCTTTGGGAAGGGACAGCTATTATGTATAGGGGAAATTGATTGGGAGAGGCAGTAGAAAAGAAATTTTGCTTTAATTTTGAGTGCTGGTCTATCTTAGAAGGAGTTGGGAGATAGATCATGTACTATTTAGGGAGGCAAGCAATTTAGGGGATGTGATAGAACACATTCTGGGCAATGGGCTGGCAGATATATGATGGAACATGTTCTGGGAAGGGGCTGCTAAGAAGACATGATGGAGCATGTTCAAGTCATGAGTGAGGAGAGCTGGCAAACATGGATCATGATCTGAACAAGGGGGTTAACAGTCATATGGTGGAGCATGTTGTAAACAGAGGTTTGAAGGATGTATGATGGAACATGAGATGAAATGTGTTCTAGGCAGGAATTTGGGAAGATGACAAACATATATGATTGGTTATATTCTAGGCAGCACTGAAGGACCAGTGATGGTATCTTTTTTGGGAAGAAATCAAGGGGGCTTACTAATACATGGTGGGAAATGTTCTAGGCCAGATGAAGAATGTGAAATGGCTACATTTAAGTGGGCACAAAGGAAACTAAAGGTCTATGACCTAGGTTTACAAGGCCCACTATAGGAGAAAGGAAGAGCTACTACTAAAGGGTCTCTGGTCAGCCTGAGGAAGGCAAGGTATAGGAGACAGAAAGTATTAGGGATTTAGATGTTCTTGCAGAATAGAGAGGATATATATATGCATCTATGTGTTCAGATGACTATGTGCATATGCCTGTTTGGGGGCAGTGCTCCAAGAGGAGGGCATATTCATGATGCATGTCTGCATGGAGAAACATCTATTTATTTGAAGTATAGGATTATGTTTATGTTTGTATATGGTGGGAGAGACTGGACCTGAGTGTGGTGAGTCAAGACTGATGAAGATAGAGAAAGCTCGTGTTTCTAATCATCCTTTTCTGCCCTACCCCCATCTCCCCTTAAGGGCTAGTTTCCTGGTTGATTTGTCCCTCTCCCTGGCATTTATTAGGTGCTTAGAGATCAGGGAAGCACGCTGTGGCTGTACTCATTACTCTCATTAAGGAGGCTGGCCCCAGCCTCAGACTCAGCTGGGGCTATTTTGGGGACTCAGGTGTGAGCTTTGGAGGTGGGGAGTGGTATTAAACAGTTGCTCTCCCTCAACTCTCCCAGGCAATGGTTTCTCCTGAGTCCTTTGATCCAGCATGAGGAATCCTGCAAGACCTAGAGGCCTGAGGCATAAGATTGGGGGGAATGGAATGGGAAGGGTCAAGGATTGTGAGCAGTGTGCATTTCTGAGCCTGAGGAGTCCAGTATATACTCACATAGATTGGACATGGATCAATACTAGTGACATGGATTGGTAAGTGCTGACAAATGGGATGACTGAAGCATCTCTATGGGAATAATCAAGGTTTGAAGATGTGAAAGAACAAACTTTTCAGAATTAGTTTAAAAATCTTACCAGCATCACTCTGGGGTCAGTCAGAGTCCCTCAGAAATGGGGAAAATGTCTCTGGGAGTACACTGAACTTAGCTAGAAACCCTTAGGGTTCTTTAGAGACTTCCCTGGGATCACTCTGAGTGCTACTGAAATTGCCTATTCAGAGAACCCAGGGATAATAAATTTAGCCTGAGTCTGCTTTGTCCTGCTATTGAGGGTTCCCTAGGCTGGAAATGAATTCCTCCTAATTTCTTCTCCTCTGAATCTTGTTTTTCTTTAAGGGTCAACTCAGGTGTCTTCTAGAAGCCTTCCTTCATCTTCCCAGTGGCTAACACCCTTTCTGTTCTTGTCCTGAGCATCTTTCTTTCTGTGTTGTATCTTTTTTACAGAATGTAAAATTTTAAGGACAGACTGTATTTTTGTTTCTGTATTCCCAAGCCAACATCAATGTCTTGCATAAATAAGTCACTCAATACATATTAGATGAATTGAACTGAGGCTCTTGTTTACTCTGCCTTGGCTAGACATTTGGAGTAGTATATTTATTTCTGGGTACTAGACTTTAGGAAGGGTACTGATAATTCAGAGATAGAACAGAGGAAGGCATATCCAGATGAATACTACTATTCATCCCATGAGTAACAGTTGAAGGAGTCCTACATCTATTCTGTGTGTATCTTGTATGTACCAATTAATTTACATAATGTTTCTCCCCCTTAGAATGTAAACTCTTTGAGGGCAAGACATGCCAATGTCTTTCTTTGTATCTCTATAGCTTAGTCTAGTGCCTGCACATAGTAAGTTGTTTTTTTTTAAACCCTTACCTTCTATCTTAGAATTGATACTAAATATTGGTTCCAAAGCAGACCAACTAGGACTAGCCAATTTAGGGTTGTGCCCAGGTCACAAAGCTAAGAAGTGCCTGAGGCCACATTTGAATCCAGGACCTATATAACTCCAGACTTGGTGCTCTTCCATGGTGCTGCTACCTAGCTGCCTCACATAGTAAGTTTTTATTAAGTGCTTGTTGATTGAGTGAACTTGGGAGTAATTCATTAGCCTAAGGAAGAGAAGACTTAGGAAGTTCCAAAAACCTTAGTGCAGTTTTAACTTCTGGGACACTCTGTAAAAAAGGCTGTGCTAAGTTATAGGAACATAACTTTAGAATTAGAAGCAACTTCTGAGATTATCTGGTCCTACCCTTTCATTTTTCAGAGAAGAAAACTGAGGCCCAGACTGAGAAACTGATTTAACCAAAATTCTCATTTCAAGTATATTGTTCTTTCTATCAGAATACCACCTCCCTCTGATCTCAATCTCTACCCTATTTTCATCCTGACCTCTCCTCTTTGACAGATTAAACCCAAACCATGGAGAGACCCATGTCAAATCTCACTTGATCAGGGCAGCTGGGTAGCTCAGTGGATTGAGTCAGGCCTAGAGACAGGAGGTCCTAGGTTCAAATCTGCCCTCAGACACTTCCCAGCTGTGTGACCCTGGGCAAGTCACTTGACTCCTATTGCCTAGCCCAGGGGTCGGCAACCTTTTTGGCCCTAAGAGCCATAAACGGGTGAGGAAGGAGGAGGATGGAGGCAGAAGGTGCTGGAATATGGGGTGGGGGGTGAAGGCCCCCCTGGGGCATATCCTGGGGCTCTGCCCAGACTGGCCTGTTGGGAGGTGGAGCCAGATATGGCTTGAGAGCCATACATCACCAACCCCTGGCCTAGCCCTTACCACTCTTCTGCCTTGGAACCAATACACAGTATTGATTCCAAGATGGAAGGTAAGGGTTTAAAAAAAAAATCTTACTTGATTTTATCACCTAGTCCCAGCAAAAATCTGTTCAATAGCCCAAGATTCAACCCCACATCCATCTCCCCAACACCACCTAGCAAAGTTATAAGAGTGACACTATTCTAAACTCTAAGGGTAACACGGGCTTCTCTTCTGACCACTTTTCCACTCCAAATGTAGGGATCTCTGAAGGAATCTCTGAAGACGAATGGAAGTGGCATAGAGTTTGAAGGGTCTCTCAGTAGATCAGAAGTGGATTAGGAAGGCAGTTGAAGGTTTACTCATTAGGTCTGAGGTGGATTTGGAGGAGGTATTGGAGGAAGTATGTGTTGAGTCTGAATGTTACTCAACAGGTCAGGAGAGGGTTGATAGGGGTCTAAAGACCATTAAGTGAGTCAGGTTTGGGTTTAGAGGGGGTTATGAAGGCCTTCGATAGTGGATTAGTTCAAAGGGCACAGTGAATTGGGTGTGGGGGTTGAGGGTCAGCCCTGGGATTGTGGACAGTAGGAGTGGGTAGGGGAGGCCCATGAACTCACCAGAAGGTGTCCTTGATTTAGACCCAGGGGTAGGCTTTGTCGCCTTCCGAGATTCTGCAGGAGATTTGCCCTGCTTTTTACCACTCATCCTCTTGTGACAGGGAGGGAGTTTACTGAGAGGGGGATCAGAAAGAAGAGACAGGCAGCCAAATGACTGAGGAGAGTGCTAAGGTTGGGGATTACTGAGAAAGATTTGAAAAGAAAGTTAGAGAAGAGAGATAATTCATAGGAAAGATGGGAGAAGAGAAAGGAGCATCAGAGGAAGGAAAAATGAGAATAATTAAGAAGAGACTAGAAATGGATAAGTGAAAGAGGATCAGAGAAGAGATGAATGAGGGGAGAATTAGAGTATATTCATTCATTCAACAAACATTTATTAAGTGCCTACTATGTGCCAAGCACTGTGCTAAAGGAATGATTGAGGGAAGGAATCAGATAAGGGGTGGTTGGGGGAAATCAGAAGAAATAAGGAGAGGCAAAAGAAAGGCAAGGGAAAGAGTGATTGAGGGAGAAATCAAGGGGGAATAGGTATGGGGTGACTGGGAAGACCAGAAGATACAGGGAAGGGATAACTGAGGGCAGAGGTAACTAAATCCAGATCCAGTTTTTCTTTTGAGTTCTAGTCTCACATCAATTATTGGACATCTCCCAAATGGATGTTCCATACATATCTCAAACTCAACATGTCTAAAATGCAATTCAGAATCTTTTTCCCCTAAGCCTAACTTACCTTTAAACTTCCCTGTTTCTATGAAAGCAGGGGTTTGAAACGTATGGCTCTTTCTGCAGGAGTCATAAATTTTTTTTCAGGCGCTGTTACAGGAGCTGCACTGTGAGCACTGTACGGCTTTCACGAAATTACATTTTAAAAAAAGTGGTGTTTATGGCTCTCACAGCCGAAAAGGTTGCCGACCTCTGTATTAAAGGTACCAACATCCTTCTGGTTCCCAGGTTCCCCTATACCTTCAAAGTCTTTGCTTCTCTCTCTTTCATCCCTCTTTTAATTAATCTAGTCAGTTGTCGAGTTTTGTCAATCTTAAGGGACATAATATCTCTTGAATTTGTTCCTTTCTCTCCACTCACAATGTCACCACACCTTAAATCAAGTCCTTATCACTTCTAACTTGACTACTGCAATAATTCTATTACTCTTTCTGCTTTCACTCTCTCGTCTCTCCAACTAATTCTTTATACAGTTGTTAAAATAATGCTCCTAAGACACAGATCTGAAGTCACTTCCTTGCTCTGTGGCATTCCTTTGCCTACCAGACAAAACACAAACTCCTTAGTCTAGCATTTAAGATCCTAGATAAGCTGATTCCCACCTACCTCTTTGACCTTGTTTCTATTCCCCTGAAAAACTGGAATCCATACTCAATACATTCACACAAACTATTTCCAAGACTGAAATAAACACCCTCCTAATCTCCTCTCTAATTTATTTTCCTTTAAAGGTCAACTCAGGGGTTACTTCCTCCTGGAAGCCTTCCTTCATCCTCCCAGTTGCTAATACCCTCTATATCAGGGGTTGGCAACGTATGGCTCTCGAGCCATATCATCAATTTTTTTTTCAGGCACTGTTACAGGAGCGCACACTATGGCTCTCACAAAATTACATTTTAAAAAATGTGGCGTTTATGGCTCTCATGGCCAAAAAGGTTGCCGACCCCTGCTCTACATCCTTAGCTTTCTTTGGCCTGGGTTTCTTTCTTTCCATAGTATATCTCATCTACAGAATGTAAGATCTGGAGGACAGAGTTGTATTTTTGTCCTTACATCCTCAATGCCAAGGTCAGTGTCTTGCACAAATAAGTCACTTAATTCATATTAAATGAATTAATATTCAAGAGAGACTAGAGGAGGGCTTCCAGGATGTGGAAAGGCCTACTATTCGTGGAAGGAACCTTTTATTTCCTCTGTGTGTATCTCATATGTACTAGTTAATTTACATGTCGTCTGTCCCCCTCAGATTATAAACTCCTTGAGAGCAACGACTACTAATGTCTTTCTTTATATCTCCAGTTCTTAGTATAGTGCCTGTATATTGTAAACTCTTAATAAATGCTTGTTGATTGAATGAAATTGGGAGTGGTTAGCCAAGACAGTGATGGCAAACCTTTTAGAGACTGCATGCTACCCCTCCTGCCTCTAGACCCTGTGCTTCCAGAAACCTCCATCTCCTTACCTGACAGGGGAGAAAACGGTCCTATTGGGCTGCTGGGCAGAGGGATGGGTGAAGTGAAAAACTGTCCTCAGGCAAGGTGGAGAGGGGGCAGGGAGCAGCTTTCTTGAGTTCCTCTAAGGAATTCTGGCAGATGACAGCTCACATGCCTGCAGAGATGGTTCTGCGTGCCCTTTTGGGCACATGTGCCATATGTCCACAACTACAGGCCTAGGGAATGGAAAACTTTGGAGGTGGAGGGGGAAGTATGTTGTCTTCAAGTATTTGGAAAGCTGTCATATGAAAGAAAGGCTAATATTTATAGTTTTTTTGGAAGGGGATAGTTAGAGATAAATTAGGGAATGGATGAATAAGTTATGGTATATAAGTGTGATGTAATTATATTATAAGAAAAGATGGAGTTGGTTTCAATAAAATCTGGGAAGACCTATATGAATTGAAGCAGAGTAAATATAACCAGAGAAGAATTTATACAGTGATAACTATATGGTAAAGACAAACAACTCTGAAAAAAGTAAGAACTCTTATCAGTGACCAAGCATGATTCCAGAGAACTACTGATAAAACAAGCTATATACTCAACTGACAGAGAAGTGAAGTTTAGAGTGAGAAAAAAGTTTTTTGACATGGTTAGTGTAGAATTTTCCTTATACATTTTAAATTGGGTTTTGTATTTCTTTGGTTCTCAATGGAGGATAGGGTTTGGGGGGAGGTAAAGATTATTATCCTTTAGAACAGGGGTTCTTAACTTTTTTGTGCCATGGACACCTTCTCAAAAGTGTTTTTAAATGTGTAAAATACATAGCATTATCAAGGAAAACAATTATGTTGAAATTAACAAAATAAATTCACAACCCCCAACCTCTGCTGTAGGATAAAAGACAAACATCCAGGCTGCATTTAAAGCTTTTGATAATTGAATTCTAGCCTACCTTTCCAGACTTAGTGTACCTTACTTTTCTTCACACACTATGCTCCAGCCAGACTGGCCTACTGTTTCTCCCCAACAGTGGCACTGTCTCCATGCAAATCTCTGTGCATGAGGACACTCTTTAACTCTATCTCTTAGAATCTTTAGCTTCCTTTAAGGTTTAGGTTATAGGAGAATTTTTTTTATCCTCTTGTTAATATTCTCCCCTTATTATCATTTATATACTTATGTTTATATATTGTATTCTCCAAGCAGACTGTAGACATCTTGAGGGAAGGGACCATCTTTTTTTCCTTTTGTTTTTATATCCCCAACACCTAACTCAAAGTTTTGTACATAGCAGATGCTTAACAATCACTGGCTCAATTTGAACTGGGTGGCTAAGGGAGAAGTCAAGGAAAAACGGAAAGGGAACTAAGAGAAGTTTAAAGAAAGGGAAGCTGACTGAATGAGTAGTGGGGGGGGGGGGAGATAGGTA
>NC_058130.1:706214193-706315664 GCF_016433145.1 Gracilinanus agilis
GTAAGAGAGAGACTGGTGAGGAGGGAAGAGTTCAGAAGAATTAGCAAGGAGGAGATAATTAAGGAGGGGGAGTCGTAGGAGGTGACTAAAGTGAGGAGATCAGAAGAGAGGAGGGGGTACCTGAGGAGGGAGTAACGGGGAGGGGGTGATTAGAGAGAAGGGAGTAACTGAGGTAGAAGGGTCTAAAGAGATGAGGAAGGGAGACGACTAAAGTGAGGAAATCAGAGGAAAGGAAAGGGTGACCGGCGGGTAGTGGGTCAGAGAAAGAGAATGACAGAGGGGGATTGGAGAAGGTGAGGTGAGGTGACGCGTCAGAGCAGGAGAGGAGGGGTAACCTGAAGATGAGGGGAGTGACTGAGAAAAGACAAGAGAAACAAAAGGGTAAAACGGGGAGGAGGTGGAACAGGTTTTCATGGGGAGGTCACTAAGATTTGTTTCCGGTTCCGGTCCCGCCCCGCCACTCCCCAAATTTCGCACCTGGGAGGCAACCCGCACCGCCCCTCCGGCTGCCGGCTAGGGCTGGTTCCTCGGTAACACCAGACTGGTAGCCGACTGCTCCTTCTCGGGCTCTCAGGTTCCGGGCGGGTGTGAGTGCGCGTGCCCGCACGCGGCCCAGCAGGGCTCCCCATGACCACGTGGGGGCGCACCCCGCCCGGTGGTGAGTCTGCCAGTTCTGGGCGGGTGGTTCTCAGGTTTCACTTTGGAGGATCATCCCATTTCCGGGCTTTCTTTATTTTATAGGCTCCACCGTTGGAGGGTTTATACAAGTTTAGTGGATATTAGGTGAAATGGCTCAGTATTTTAACCCATTCCCAGATTAGATGTTCTCTAGATCTTGGTTTCTTTAAATTTCTGAACTCAAATCCTGAGTCGCCGACTTCCTGTTGGTCGCCTCCTGAATGTCCTTAGGCATCACAAAGGCAACATACGGAAAACTCAACTCGTTATGTTCTACCCCAAACGCAGTCATCTCCAAATTTTCTGTGGAAGGAATCACCATGCTTCTAGCTATCCAGATTCCTTTTTTACACTAGCAACCATCCTTAATTCTTCCCTTTCACTAAACTCACGCTATATGTATATAGTTGCCAAACATGTGAATTTCTGACTACTACATGTCTCAACTCACACCACAACCACTTTAATTTGAAGCCTCATCACCTTTCACCATCAGCTTCCTCCTACTTGATCTCCCAGCCTCCAGTCTTTCTGCTCTCCAATTCTTGTCTTCCATTAAACTGCCAAACTGACAAACCTAGGTTTGTCTATGTCGTTTCCTCAGTCAAGGACATTACTCCCTATTGGCTCTAAGATAAAGTGAAAATTCTTGTTTGGCATTTAACGCCTATTCAAATCTAGCTCCAGACTATTTTTCAAAGCTTATTTCACATTATTCCTCCTCATACGCTTAATATCCAGCCACACTAGCATGTCTGTTATTCCCTGTACGTGAATCAACTTTGAGCTTTTGCACAGACTTTCTCTCCTTCTCTCACCCAATGCCATTTTCATTCCCATTCATACCTCCTATGCCAGCCCTTTTCTGATCCAGTTATTAGTGACTTTCTCTCCCCTGTCCCCCCTCCCCTCCCATATATACTTTATTTATATCTGTTTTACCTTTAGAGGAATGTAATTTCCTTGGGGGGTAAGGACTGCTTAATTTTTTTTGTTTCTGTATCCCAAGGGGAGATGGTTGGGATGTATTGCCTATACAGGGTCCACCAAACAGGAGCTACTTTAAAACATTTGCTGGATGAATTGAACCAAACCTACCTTTTCAGTCAGGCAACCAGAAGCCTTGTTTAGTTGTTTTGTGTCCAACTCTTTATGACTCCATTTGGAGTTTTCTTGTCAAAGATATTTGAGTGGCTTGCCATTTCCTTCTCCAGCTTATTTTACTAATGAGGAAATTGAAGTCAACAGGGTTAAGCGACTTTCCCAGGTCACACAGCTAGAGTCTGAAGCTAGATTTGAACCCAAGAAGAGTCTGCACTTCAGGCTCAGTGTTCTATTTACTGTGGTACCTGGTTGCCCTACAAGCCTTTATTAAGTGCTTTTTGTGTACTAAACACTATGCTAAGAGCTAGGAATACAAGGAAAGGCAAAAGATAGTCCCTGCCCTGGAGAAGCTCATAGACTGATGGGTGAGAGAATATGTAAATAACTAGGTACATGAAAGGTAGACAGATGAAAGTGATCCTGAGAGAGAAAGGCACTAGCAGCAGGTGAAGTGGTGGGGGAGATAAGAAAGGCCTCCTACAAAAGGTAAGATATGAGCTGAGTCTTGAGGGAAGAGGCAGAGGTGAGGGAGAAGGGCAGAGTATTCCAGCCATAGAGGATGACCAGCATAAGGGCACTGAGATGGGAGACAGAGGTCAGTTATAGTTGTATCATAGAGTACATGGAATGGAATAAAGTATAAAAAGAAAGGGAGAAGCTAGGTGGCTCAGTGGATAGAGAGTCAGACATGGACCCAGGAGGTCTCAGACATTTCCTAACTGTGATCCTAGGCAAGTCATTTAATCTCTATTCCCTAGCCCTTACTTACCACTCTTCTGCCTTGGAAAAATGTTTTTTATTTTTTAATTTTCATTTCCAAATTCTTTCCCTCTCTTCAGTCCCTACTCCACCCAGTGAGAAGGCAAGCAATATGATACCCATTATATATGTGAAATCATGCAAAACATTTTTATGTAACACTTTAAATGTCAAATAGAGTTTATATTTGATACTAGAGGTAATAGGGGGCCACTGGAGTTTTTTGAGTAGAGGATGACCTGGCCAGATATCTGCTTTAGGAAAATTATTTTGCAGTCATGTGGGGGAAGGAACTTGAGGAAGGGGATCAGTTAGAAGGCATTTTGATAGTTCTGGCAAGAGGTGATTGGGCCTATGTGATAGACACTGTGGTGGAAAAGGACTATGCAGATATAGAATTATGTGAGGGTGAGGAGTTAAGGATAAGACAGAGAGGTAGGATAGAGGTGCCCTAGATAATAAGAGGAAAGTTGGGAAGAGGAGAGAGTTTAGGAGGAATGATATAATAAATTCACTCTGGGACGTTTGAGTTTGAGATGTCCATAGGACATCCAGCTTGAGGTATCCAAGAGGCATTTTGTGAAGTATGACTGAAAAGGTAAGGGGAGAGGTTAAGTCAAATTTGATTTGAGATTATTGATATAGTTCAATCATCCTTTTAATATATTGAATCCATAAAACCCCTTTTCCCCCCTAACAATATGTAGATCTGAGAATCATCTGTGTCAAGATAATAATTGAATCTATGGGAATTTATCTCACCAAGTTAGATAGTATGGAGAGAAAAGAGAAGAAGACTCAGAAAGAGCCTTGGGGTACATGGGATACAGAGTTAGTGGTATGACCTGAATGAATTCCTAATAGAGAAGACAGAAAAGGAACAGATGGACAGATGGAAGAATCAGGTGTCATGAAAACCCATAAAAGAGACTATCCAGGAGTGGAAGGTGATCAACAGCATCAAAGATAGTAGAGAAGTCAAGAAGGATGAAGAATGAGAAAAAAACATTAGAATTAGATTATTACTAACTTTGGAAAGGGAATTTCAGGTGAACGATGAGGCTGAAAGTTGCAGAGGACTTAGAAGGGAATGAGGGGAAAGGAGGTGAAGGCTGTGAGTATGGATAGCTTTTGCAAAGAGTTTAACCATGAAGGGAAAGATGATAGCTATCAAGGATAGTCTCAAATAAAGGTGTTTTAAGGATGGAGAGACATGAGCATGTTTATAGAAAGCAGGGGGACCTAATAGATAAGAAATTGAAGATGAGAGAGAGTGGGTATGACAGTGGGGGCAATTTGCCTGAGAAGAAGGGAGGGGATGGTGTAGGTGCTTGTGGAAAGTTTGGCATTGGCAAGGAGAAAGGCAGCCCCTTAAAATCTGAAAGAGGAATGAAGGAGGAGGCAGTGGTGGGAGATATGTGAAATGGAGAAGTGGAGAAGGGGAAGTTCTTGACCAGTGTAATATGCCTCATCTGAGAGAGCAGGAGTTGGGAGTACAATGGGAAGCTTGGGGGAGGAATGAGAATGTTTAGAATAGCACCTATGGAAAGTGGGATAACAAATTAATTAGGGAGAAATAGAATATTTGCCTTGCTACAGTGAGAGCCCAATTGAGATTAGATAATATAGTTGACTCTTTCATTTTCTTGCTATCCTTTCAGCAACACTAGAGAGGAGCTGAGGAGACAGGTGGTGGGAGTAATCCAGGATTGGGATTTGTCAAGGTGTGATTGTCAATAGATCAAGAAAACAAGGCATTCAAGAGTAGAAAATAATGTAGAATGGAGGCTTTTAACCTAAAATCTGTGAATTTGGTTTTTAAAAAATATTTTGTTAACTGCATTTCAATAGAATTGTTTTCCTTTGTAATCTTATGTATTTTATGCATTTAAAAAATCATTTTAAGAAGGGGTAAGTAGTCTTTCCCTGCCCAAAAGGTCTAGGATACGATAAAGGTTCAGAACCCATGGTAGTAACAAATTCTCAGCTCTTGCCAAACTGGATTTCTTGAACTGAATATCCCATCTCATATCTCATTACTGTCTGTCTCATGTGCCCAGAATGGAGGCCTCCCTTCCCTTTCCCCTCCCCCCCCCATCTCTGCCTTTCAGATTTCTTGTCTTTCTTCAAAATTTATCACTGCAAAGTCTTCCTAGAACCCAACCCCCCTTCCCAGTTGTGGTACTCCCTTCTTTCTCAAATTAACTCAGTTTAAAAATATTTTGCATCACACTGATTTATATTAGAATATACATAAATTATATAAATTATATTGCATAAATTACAGAATTACATAAAAGATAGGGAAGAACTAGTTGAGGGAGTTTTGGAGCTGTATCCCTCTTTGGAGAAGAGACTGTTTTTCTGTTTTCAGAAGTTAGATCAGTGCCTGACATATTGAAGGTGTCTGATAATGTGTTTATTGGCATGGAATTTCATCTCATTTCTTTCTATTCTGCAAACATTTACTAAGTTTTTTACTGTGCATAAAACACTGTGTCAGGAGTTTGGGGGAGTACATTCCTGCCCCTTAGTCTGGATTCATGAAGATCCCTATTTCTTGGAGTGCCCACTCTACCTTCTCTTGTATTGAATTCCTTTCTGTTTAAAGCATAGCTTAAAAGTCACCTCCAGAAAGCCTTTTCTGATTGTCCTCTCCTGGCTGGATGAGAACAATCTTCCCTTAGCCCATCTCCCTTAGAGAGCGTTTTGTATCGCTGCCCTCAATGCATTTTTGATGTAATATAGCATATTATATATGGTCGTTCTCCTGAATTAGTATCCTGTTGAATTGTAACCTCTTAGTGGGCAGGGATGGTATTTTTGAAGTTCTATTAAATTGGATAACAGGAAATGAAGGCTTTCCTGCCCGTATTCCTGGGTAGCTTTCACAGTGATTCTTAAAAGGCTTCGTAGAGGGGTCTATAGGATGAGAGAGGGGTGGGAGGTAGCTCTAGGGCCAGGGGGCCTGTAGGTTTAAGGGGTCCACAGTTTGGTGTAGTTCTCCCGATCTTGGAGAGTCAGGTCCTGACCTGAGGAAGGCATCAGACAAGTGAAGGAATCTTATCTGCCCTTGGGGACACTTCTCTTTTGTACCTTGATTTCTGCCCCAAGAGACGTCCCAGGGGCAGAGGAATGGCTCTGGAAAGGAGCAGGGAGGGGAGGGACGTGAGGGAGCTCCAGGGTTTGTGTGTCTCCCTCTCAGCCGGGGTGGGGCCTTCCTCCCCGCCCCCCCAGAGGTGCTGCCCGGGCAGGCCGGGCAGGCAGCGAGGGGGCTGGGCAGGGCTGGGCTGGGGGGAGGGAGCGTGTGAATCAGTCCGTGGGGCAGGGAGGCAGGGAGCGGCTGCGGGGTGGGGTGCGGGTACGGAGGGGACAACCTGGGCCGGCACCGGGTCACTGGTCACCTCCGGAGAGCCCTGGGCCTGCACCTGGCCAGGTAAGGTTTCCCCCTGCCCACCTTTCCTTCCCACGATGTGGGGGCGGGGTCAGGTCAGACCAGAGTCCCAACACCTTAGGGAGAGCCCAGGGGGAAAGGAGATGGTGGGGGTGGGGGAGAGTGGAGGTGGTGAGCTAGATGCCCAGAGCTAGACCTTGGAGGGTCTGCTGGGTTCTGTGTGTGCACTTGTGTGTGTGTGTGTGTGTGTGTGTGTGTGTGTGTGTGTGTATTGGAGTCTTCAAGTCCTCCAGGCTTTGGGGTGTCAGAGTCCCTGCTCCAAGCAGAGCTCTGAGATTTGCCTTGTAAGTACAGTTTGTATGAGTCCCACTGGGTGTGTCTATGAAAGTGAGTGTGAGACATAGGGCCGTGGGGGGATTGGGGTTGTGGGGAGCACTCTGGCCTGGCTCCCTATCTTATCAGCTTTTCCTTCCTACCCTGCCTTTTTGGAGGGGGTGTAATACCTTAGGACAGCTTTGGGGACCCAATGCCTTTAACACCCCCTTCCATCTTCATTTCCCCCACGCACCTCCCTGGCAGATCTGTTCCTTCTCTCAGCTCTCCTGGGTCTACCTGGTCTATGGGAGGCAGAGAACTGGGAGGATTCCAGGTGGGGGGAAACAATGTCCCTGGAAGGGGGCCGAAGAGCAGAGTGAGGTCAGAATGATCTGGAATCTGGGAATTGGGCCCTGGGCAGGTTTGGGCGAGGTAAGCTTTGGGAGGAGGACTTAGTGACTCCCTGCTCTCCTTTCCTGGGGCCAGGAAAGAGACTCTGGTGTTGTGGTACTGGGAGGAGCCTTAGGGGGTCAGGGAGTATAATCCCCTTACTCTTTGAAGTAAGAGTAAGGGGAGGAAACTGAGGCCCAAAAAGTATGAGGACCTGGGAGGGGAGGGGAGGGGAGAGGGGCAGGAAGCATCTAGGGGACAGATGAGACTTGCCAAAGGGAATTCTGCAGGTCAGTTGCCAAAATGAGACTAGAATCTGGTCTTTTGAGTATTGGGATTGGGTGAATTACTACCCTCTACAAATTAACTAAAGCTAACTGGCCTTTTCTTTTCCTTTCAGTCTGTGACCCCATTTCCTTTCTGTGGCCCTTATGTTCTTTCTGAGCTCTACTGGGTCCTACTTTCTAAAGCCCCAACAACCAAGATAAAGAACTCCCACTTGTGTGAACTGATTTCTTACTTGAACTTCCATTTCGTCCTCTCTATGTCCCCATATCCAGTATATGAACCCATGTTTCCTTTGCTTTTGTGGACTCTTTTTTTTTTTTTAATAAGCCCTTCTGGAAAGTCTTCCCTTCTCCCCTTCCTTTCAAGTACCGCTTCCTGTCTGTATCCCCTCTATCCTAAACACCCCTACTTCCCGTCTGTACCCTCTAAACCCTAGTTAAATTCCCCTACTTCTTGTCTGTGCCCCTATATCTTAGTTATCAACCATTTCTGCTTCCTGTCTATGTCCCCAAATTCGTTATTAAACACTCCTGCTTCCTATCTGTGCTCCTGATATCACATCTAAACCACCACCATTTCCTGTCTGTTTTCCATATCCTAGTTAAACATTCCTGCTTCCTGTCTGTGCTTCCTATATCCTAGTTAAACATTCCAGCTTCCAGTCTGTGCTTCCTATATCCTAGTTAAACATTCCTGCTTCCTGTCTGTACCCCCATACCTTAGTTAAATACCACTACTTCCTGCCTGTGCCCCTATATCCTAGTTATTAAACATTCCTACATCCTGTCTGTGCTCCCTGTATTCTAGTTAAACATTCCTGTTTCCTTTCTATGCCCCCTGAATCTTAAACATTTCTGCTTCTAGTCTGTGCCCTTTATATATATATATATATATATATTTTTTTTTTTTTTTACCCTTGTACTTCGGTGTATTGTCTCATAGGTGGAAGAGTGGTAAGGGTGGGCAATGGGGGTCAAGTGACCTGCCCAGGGTCACACAGCTGGGAAGTGGCTGAGGCCAGGTTTGAACCTAGGACCTCCAGTCTCTAGGCCTGACTCTCACTCCAGTGAGCTACCTAGCTGCCCCCCCTTATATTTTAATTAGACATTTTTACTACCTGTCTGTGCTCTCCACATCACATCTAAACACCCCTATTTCCTGTCTATTTCCCATATCCTAGTTAAACATTTTCATTTCCTGTATGTGCCCTCAGTTTTCTATATTAACATTCCCACTTCCTGTTTGTGTCTCATATCCTAAATACTCCTGCTTCCCATCTTTGCCCCTACTTTCTATATAAACACCCCTACTTCCTGTCCCTTGTATCCTAGTTAAACACTCCTACTTCCTGTCTGGCCCCCTCTTTCCTATATAAATATCCCTACTTCCTGTCTCTGTTCCCTGTATCCTAGTTAAACTCTCTTACTTCCCCTCTGTGCCCTGTTTCGTATATAAACATCCTTACTTACTGTCTCTGCCTCATTTCTTACATAAACACCCCTACTTCCTGTCTGTCCCCTATATTCCAGTTAGATGTAATTGTTCTATGTCTGTACCCCCATTTTCTATATAAATACCCTTGCTTCCTGTCTTGACCTCTGTATCCCTCGTGAGCACTCCTACTTCTCGACTGTCGACTTATATGCTGCAGCAGCATTTGGGCATTATTACACTTTAGAGCAGCAATTCTTAACCTATTTTGTATCATGGACCTTTTGGCCACATGGTTCACCAGACTTTCATATCTGAACCTTTTCTCAGAATGTTTTTAAGTGAATAAAATACATAAGAGTTATAGAGGAAGCCAATTATATTAAAATATAATTATAAAAAAAAATTTAAGTTCATAGCCCTCAGGTTAAATTCATAGACCCCAAGATCCTTTGGTCCTATTGGACTATTTCCTGTAGATTCTATGCCTCTGAAGTTGTAGAAGGCCATGATTATGATGGTTAAAGGTCAGGGATGACAGGAGCCTGGGGCTGGGAGTCAAAGATCAGAGTTTTAGGGGCTAGCTGGTTGGAGGGTCAGAGTTCATTGGGTTTTAGAGGATAACTGGAGGGGTTGAAGTTGGGGCTCACATTAAAGGAATTGTGGGCTTGTCCTAATACTTCTAGACCTGTGTCCAGGAGATCATAAACTCACAGATTATGGACATCAGATATTATTTATCACAGAATCTCAGAATTGCTAGGATCCTTAAGGCCCATCCTGTGCAAGAATCCCTTCCACAACATAACAAGGCAAACCCTCTCATTACAAGTGGGAAAATTGAGAGTCAGAAGAAAAGTGAGTTGCCTAAAGTCCCACAGAAGGACATAACAGAGCCAGATTATCTTTACTATGTCATGATATCTCCAGAGTCACTCCTTTTGTAAATAGAGGACCATTAGAGTATTTCTGAGGCCATTCTGGCCATAGAATGTAGCCCTGGTAGAATGTAAGTTCCTTAAAGGCAGAGACTAATTCATTTTGGTTTTGTATCTCCAGTGCCTAGCCCAATTGTTGGCACTTAGTAGGTGCTAAGTTAATGCTTATTGATTGACTGATTAATTCATAGACCTCATGAGGTCATTTGTGGCTATGGCCCTTCCCAGCTCAATTCTTCTAGTGCCTTGCCTATTTTAGGGATTTTGTGGTTCCTGAAGAGTTAGGGGGCTCCCCTAGGCTTAGGGTTTAGACAGATGCTGCCATAGAGGAAGATGGCTAATCTTTTCCCCTAGTCTTTTTTAAGACTATTTTTTTTCAATGCTTGAATTTAATCCCTCTTGTTATTGTCTCAATCCTGTCTTTTGGCCCGTACCCTAAGAAGAATGGAAGGTTTAGACCCACGGAAGGTAAAAGGGCTAAGAACTTTGTCAGACTTGGGAGGCCAGGTCTTCTTGGTACTCAGTTAGGATAAACTATCTGAATGAGGAGGGCTATTTTTTCCCTAAGGCCACCAGAGTTGAGGGCAGACCTTCAAGAGACTATATTAATAAAGAAAGGCTAGAGGGTGGGTAGAGGGGAAAAAAGAGTAAGACTGAATGAAAAGTTAAACTCTTGAGAAATGACTGGGAATGAGAAATGACTAGAATGAGAAGAATTTGGGGAGAAGAGTATTTTTTTTTTAAAGGGAGAAAGGGCTGGGTAACAGTGAGGTGAGAGAAGGGGCAGGGAGAGGAGGAAAACTGATGAGAGAAGGGATGGGGGAAGAATAAAGATAGGGGAGAGGAGAAAAGGAGAATGAGGATTAGGAGAGAAGTGAGGGAAGGAGAATGGAATTTAGGGAGAAAATGAGAGGCATTGAGTAGTAGTAGTGGAGTAGAATAATGGGGCCTGGGATAGTAGGTAAGAAATGGGTTGAGAGGAAATGAGAACCAATAAAGGAGATCTGCTTGGAGAATAGTATCCAAAGATGGTACCAGTTCTTGAGCCATACTCTTGCCCAATCCCCTTTCCACACCTCCTCTAAAACATATCCTGGCAAATTACTGCCTCCGATTCCTAGGAGGGGGAGGCTCATATACTTGGTCATTGGGGCTGGGAAGGTGGTAATAATTTTTTTGGGTGGGGAGTGGTTTAACTGCAGAGGCTTTGGGGGTGGTGGTGACTGTAGAGTTTGAGAGAGTAACAGTATGTAACAGTGGGATGATAGTAAGGTCAGGGGACAAAATGAGTCTTTAGTGGAGTAACTTAAATTTTTAAGAATTTTGTTAAAATATATTTGTTTTTCCTTTGTGTTTTTAATTTTTAATTTTTCCTGAAATGGAAACAGCTGACCTTAAAGCCAGGAGGGCCAGTGTTCAAATCCTGCCTTTTGAAACACACTGACCATGTGACTTAGGGCAAGTCACTTAATTTCTCAGTGCTCTAGGCGGCTCTTTAAGACTGTAAATTGCAGAGAAGATGCTGACCTGCATTGTAGAGGGAGTTTCCTCCTTTGGGATTTGCTTATGCTTTCAGTAGAATCATGGACTCAGTCCCTAGTCTCTTTTTTTATAGAGATTTAAAATAAGGAAAAGATAGTTTTCTGGTTTGTGATTGTATGTAGCATGTGAGAAACTTTGTCTCACCAGGACAAAGGAAGGAAAGGAAGGAAGCAAACATTTTGAGTACCTACTTATATGTCTGCCCCTGTGCTTAGCATTTTTATAAATATCTCATTTGATCATCACAACAATCCCATCAGGTAAGTGCTATTATCATCCCATTTTAAACTTGGGGAAACTGAGGCAGACATTGTTTAAGTGACTTATCCAAGGCCATACAGCTAGTAAGCATCTGAGGCTGGATTTGAACTCAGGTCTTCCTGACTCCAGACTCTGCACTGTATACACTATGCCGCCTGGCTGCCTCACCATATGAAAGTGGTTGTCTGTCTCAAGGTCAGTTGTCTCAGAGGTGTGATGCTCCACAAAGAGCCCTGGACTTTGGGTACTGTACTTGGAAGTATGGCTAATGTATGTAGCTAGAATTCCCTTGAAAACAAGGCTCACTTTCATCTAATGTAGGATGGGGGAAAGGGAAGGCAATTGGGATCTGGAGGTAAAGTTGGGAGCTATGTGAGTAGTGTGTGTTTGTGGAGCTAACTTGGGGTCATAGCAGTGGTGTGTGTGTGTGTGTGTGTGTGTGTGTGTGTGTGTGTGTGTGTGTGTGTGTTTCAGGATTCTGAATTGGAGGTCACATAGTCCAATTCTCCTCATTTCACAGATGAGAGCCTGAGATTGAAGTGACTTGCCCAGCATCACACAGATGCTGAGACAATTAGAACTCAGGTCCTCTAACTTCATCTGTCTATTCTCCTACCCCATCCTCAGTGTCTCAGAGTCTGGGTACAAAGATGATAAATAAATGCTCTTCCTTCCTAAGTGTGTGTTTGTGTTTGTGGGGAGGGGGGTTAGCAGTAAGGTGTGTAGAACTTCTAGCAAGGTCATCCTCTGTGTCTGGGTGCAAGAAACAGGTTCTCGGTAATCTCTAGGAGGAGAGTGCCTGTAACGTGTCAGGGGAAAAACAGGAGTTGTGTGTGTAATTTGAGGGGAGAGTATGTGTATGTGATTTCAGCTGCTTAACAAGAGAATTTTTCAGTTGAAGGGGGTGGGGGGGAGGGATAGCAGTTCACAAAAGCCTGGGTTTGAGCCCATTGTGTGGAATTTCAGGGGATTTCAGGATTCAGGAATTTCAGAAGCGTAAGTCATTTCTGGCCCAACAGCAAGTTTCGTTCGCGTGAAATGGGGTGGGCTTGCTGGAATGAAATCCGGGTTCAAATAAGTAATGGTGATGGTGGTTGTGAGTGGGAAAGTAACTGATCTCCAGTTGGTTGGAAGGGCTTCGTATGACTCTCTTAACGGTCTTGGGATTCTCTCTTCCTGTCCTGGGTTCTCCACTCCGGTCTTGGGATTCTCCACTCCGAGTTTCCCAGCTGTCCCTGGCGAGGGGGCGTGGCTGGACACTCCCCCTACCTCTCCCCGCCCAGGTAAAGGCAACCTGGGGCGGTCAGGGCCCCGCCCCTGGGGCTGCTCAGACCCTTCCCCCCTCTGGGAGATGTGCCACAGGGGCGGGGCCTGGGGGCCGCCTGACGCAATATCCCTGCTCCCCTCCAGGCTGGGTGGAGGCAGCTCAGGCCTGGATTCCTGGGTTCCTTTTCCTCTTGTGTTAGTGAGAGCTCATCCAGGGCTGGGTCTTTGAGGCTTAGGCCCTTGCCCCCCATCGTGGGTTTTGAGGGACCCTTTTGGGGGCTATGTTCCAGGTCCTGTTCTCTTTGCAGCAGAAATGATAGGGGTGATGAGGGTTGGGGGTCTTGAATACCTGGCTAGAGGTATTTCTGAAGGGAGATAAGGATGGGGGAAAGGAGGGAGGAGGTTCCTTACACCCCTCTGAAACTGCCTTTCTTTATCTGTAAAATCGAGGGATTTAGCCTAGTTTATCTCTAAGGTGCTGCTATAAGATACTATAGTTTGAGGGTCCCCATCCCCTGGCCAAAAGGAATAATGGGAGAACTCAGATGGATACTGGTGGGCCTGACCTGCCAGCCCTGAGGTGGGTCCCTTGTTCCCTTAGAATCAGGAGTATTTCCTCTCCAGAACTGTCAGGGAGAGCCTATCCAGCTAAATCTTGTGTCTGGCTTTCCCAGAAGCCATGACCTCGGGGGCTCCTCGGGAATGTGGCCCATCTCTCCACCCATATATGGCCATGTGATTGTCTGTGTTTGTGCTAGTTGTGTGGGGTTCTGAAGCAGGCTCTTATGTATACACATGAGAACGTAACCCTCCCTGGACAGAATGTGTTCCTTGGATGGGTCTGGGGGGCATGGCCTGTGTCTGGGCAAGTCACCGACTTGCTAGAAACCCTGGGTCTGATCTGTTCTCCTTGTGTGACACTGTTTTTCTTTCTGCTGTAGCTCCCTGGCCCGATTGCCATGGCTCGACGATCTCAGAGCTCCTCCCAGGGGGACAATCCCCTAGCCCCGGACTACCTGCCTCCCCACTACAAGGAATACTACCGGCTGGCCCTAGATGCACTTGCTGAGGGGGGAGCTGAGGCCTACCGACGCTTTCTGGCTGAGGAGGGAGCCCCTGACTTCCTGTGTCCTGAGGAGTTGGCTCATGTGAGCCACCATTTGCAGCAGCCACAGCATGCCTCCCGGGAGAATGCCACTGCCCGGGGAAGTGCCTCTGGATCCCTTCCCCAAGCAGATGGTGATGTGGACATGGATGGCTCTTCTGGTACCTACTGGCCTGTGAATTCAGACCTGGCGGTGCCTGAACTTGACCTGGGATGGCCTATGACCTTTGGCTTTCAGGGTACTGAAGTGACCACTTTGGTGCAACCACCACCACCTGACAACCCCAGTATCAAGGATGAGGCCCGGAGGATGATCAGATCAGCCCAACAGGTCAGGGTCGTCTATATGGGGACAAGGGGACAGTGCTAGTTGAAAGGACCAATCTGCAAGTTTGTTCAGCTCTGAACCAAGCTAAATTACGGAAGAACAAGAGGGGCAGAACCAGGCCCTACTCTTAGGGAACTTATAGGCCAGGGGAGAAAAAATAGGAGCAGACTTAGAGCTTGACCTTAGGAAACTTAGAGTCTTCAAGGAGGCAAGAGGTGGAACATACCAGGGCATCATCTTTAGGAAGTTGACAATTAATCAATCAGCAAATATTTAATAAGTGTTTAAGCTATGCTTGGAACTATGCTAAACCATGGTGATATAAAGAAAAATGAAAGACAGTCCCTGCCTCCTAGGAGCTTGCAGTCTAATAGGAGAGGCAACATGAATAAGGCACATCAGAGTAGATGGAAGCCAGCCTGAGGAAATTACAAAATGAATAGACCCAGACCATGTAGTTGGAGAGTGGGGTAGGGTGAGGAGAAGAGGACTTGGAGATTAGACTCAGACAACAATCTGAGACAATGTATTAACTATTGCTAAAATGTATGGAACAGACTGTGGTTTTCTGTAACTTTATGTATTTGAGAGGGAGGGAGAGAGAGGATGGGAAAGAGGAGAACAGGAGAGAGAGAGAGAAAGGGAAAGAGAATGAGAGGGAAGCAGGGAGAGAGAATGAGAGATATGGAAGGACTGAAGATAATGGTTAGTAAGGGGTGATTAGTGAGTTCAGAATCAAGGATATGGCAATCCTGTGAGTGATGGTGAGATTTAGGGTATGACCCACAATCTCTTTGGCTGACTGAGGTGAAGTAAAGGTGGAGGTCATAGGAGTGGAGAAAGTGGATGAACTTTGAGGCCAGAGTATTTGAAAGGATGTTAACATGTATATTTAAGTCTTCTAGTAGGAGGAGAGGACCTGGGATTGGAGAGAAACTTTGAGGTAGGTAATGAACTTGAGAAAGGAGGGAGAGTTCCCTGGAGGCTGGTAGATCCTTTCATCAAGTGATGGATTGAATACTATAGATAGATGGAGTATATCCCTTATAGTTCTAGTTATCTGATCCTTTGAACCTAGGATTAGATGAAGTTGCTAAATGATGGTGGGCAAGGGAAGGTCTGAAAGTGGCCCTGGGAAGTAGAATGTGCACCTGACTCAGTGTCTCAGGGGACATGGAAGGAGTCATTGGGACTTGAGAAGGTGGCTAGTGATTTAGTGGTTTAAAGAAACAGGTTTCCATGAACACAAGATATGAAAAGAAGAGATGAGGAAGAAAGAAAGTTGGAAAGAAAGGGCAAAGGAGGAAGGAAGGTGGTATGATTAACTGTCTGGGGACAAGAATACAGGAAGAGGTAGCAGGATAAGTTGGCTTTTGCTTTGGGAGACATTGGCACTGAGTCACTGGGATTGGGATCAAAAGGTTAAATATTTATTCACCAGTTGTTTGGAGCCTCTATCTTTTGGGGTTCTATGGTAATGGAGGGCAGCATTGGTGTGGACTTCCCTCTCCAAATACTGAGAACCTAGGGGTTGGAGGCAGGGAGTTAAGGCAGGAGGTCTGAGTTCCTAGGAAATGGACTAAACTCATAGTTAGCATTAACTTGTTAACTATATATAATACCAAGGTGTCAGAGAATTAGATGCATCCAGGCATTACCCCATACAGGGAATATATGCTTGGCTCTGGTCCTTCCAGCATTCAGTTTATTCAGATCAGCTCAGAGCCTTGAGCATCCCAGTACTAAACATTTGCCTGAGATCTCCTGTTTTCTGGCTCCAGGTCCGCTGTCTTTCGGTACCATTTCTGTAGCTTTAGGCCTGAGACCTGGACCTGATGCTTCTCATGATGTGACTTAAGATTCTGTTAGCATTTTGGGATGCCATATCATACTTCTGAGTTTGCAGTCTACATAGAACTCCAGATTTTATTCAGATGAACTTTCTGACTGGTCACATCTCTCATCTTACACTCGTGAAGTCAATTTTTTTTTAATCCAAATGTAATGCTTCATCCTTATCCTTACAAAATTTCATCTAGTTAGATTTACATCTAGTTATATTCTAGTTTAGAATGATCTGCTTAGATCTTGACTCTTTATCATGCTCTGTGTTAGCCATCCTTCCCTCTCAGCTTTGTGTCATCAGCAGATTTGATAAACACGTTTCCCAAGTCTTTGTCCAAGAAGCCAATAAAAATGTTCAGTCTTTTAAGGCCATCACGTATCCCTAGGGCACTGCTCTGGAGCTGACCTTCCAAGTTAATATATCAAACCTTTCATGATTTTTCTTCGGGGCTGGCCATTCAATCAATTCCAAATTCACTCTCCTATATTATCATCTAGCCCATAGAGCTCCATTTTTCTGTACATATAGCATGAGGGACTTTGCTGAAATCTTGGCAAAGTATCTAGTATCCATCTTAGCTGCCAGACTAGTCACCTTCAATCACAAGTGACTTGAGGATTGATAGGCTGGGTATGTGTTTATGTAGAGATGTCACTCACTAACAGTGGGATGCCAAAGAAAGGAGTAGACTTAGGAAGTGATGATGAATTTGGATTGAGTGTGTTGAATCCAAGGCCCACAGGTACCTGGATAGATCAAAGATGAACATATTTTCTTTCTTTAAAAAAAAAGTTTTATTGTTGCTTTTTGTTTTTTATATTGGTCATTTACTCTTAGAATCTCATCTTTCCCCTTGCTCCATTGAACCTTTATTTTAACAAAGAAAACCATTTTCACAAAGTTGGGTGTGTGTGTGTGTGTGTGTGGGTAGGTTCTATTCTTGACTCTATTTTACACTTGAGGAAACAGAGGCACAGGGAGACAAAATGACTAGCTGAGCATCACACAGCTCAAAAGTGTCTGAGGCAAGATTTGAACTGAGGTCTTTTCTGACTCCAAATTCATGCTCTGTCCACTGTGCCACCTCAGCCTAGATCTCTGTTTAATAGCCTAACCATAACATTCCATATTCATAGTCTCTACCTCTACTGAGAAGAAGAAAGATGGGCTTCCTTATAAAGTTCTCTAAGACTGTTTGTTGTTGTTTAGGCATTTTTCAGTTGTGTCCAACTCTTTATGACCTCATTTGAGGTTTTCTTGGTAAAGATACTGGAGTGGTTTGCCATTTCCTTCTCCATATTATTTTACAGAAGAGGAAACTGAGGCAAACAAGTTTAAGTGATTTGCCCAGGGTTACATAGATAGTAAGTATCTGAGACCAGATTTGAACTAGGAAAATGAGTCTCCCTGACTCTAGGCTTGGCACTTTATCTACTTTAGCTGCCCTCTAAAACTGATACTGTTCATCAACATTTATCAATGTTTGGCTAATTTTTAGTGTTAACATTGCATGTATAGGAGCCTTGCTGTATTCATCTTAATGCCAAATATTAATAATTTTTTAAAGGTATAATATTTATATGCCATTTTATATGCCATTCCCAATGATGGGCATTCATTCTACCTTTACCTACCCTCCAGTAATTTGGCTAGCTTACATTCCAAAATACAACCTTGTGTAAAAGGATAGTCTTTTGATAAAAACAACTAGACTTTGCCTCCTTGGCTACCTGTACAAATTTTAGGAGGGAACTTTTTGATTTAAAGAATATTTCTCATCTAAGTACTGAACTGTTTCAGCACATTCATCCACCAAAGTATATTTGCAGGACTCTTTCTTCTCTTTCTAGAAACTTGATGATTTCCAAGATCCATTTTGTACTAGAATGTTTATGGTCCTTACCTTAGTTAGTCTTAGTTGTGGACAACTTGACTTTTACATGACTAGTTACTTTTTCTAGGCCCATTGGGTCATCTCCATGCTGGGCTAGATCCAGACTAGGGTCTAGGAATAAATCTTTGCTCCTTTAGTGAACAGATCCTGCCCTGCTCTGGCTCTTCTCTAGTACAGGAAGGATGCTTTCTTAAGCCTTGGGCTTCTACTGAACATCATTAAGTACAATGCTTGGCATTTAGTAAATGCCACAAATACTTGTTGATTTGAGAAAACAGGTTTCAAAGGATTCAGAGGTAGTGTATAATCAGAAGGACTAAAATTCTACAGAGGAAGTCAGTTTAGGAGATTTGAGAGATGCTTAAAAATGAAATTCTGAAGATTCAATGAGAAACAATTCCAATGAGAAGGGGGAAAAAATGGATTTTGCCTTAAGAGACCAATACCACCAGCCTAGAATTTGCTGTGCCAAAGAGTATGAGGAATTTAGTTACTTTTTTTGAATAATTTCAAATTGGTTTTCAGAATGGCTGGACTAATTCAAAGCTCCACCAAAAGTTTATCTGTATGCCTTCCTTCCCAGCAGCATCATCCTTTCCCATTTTTTTTTATCATCTTGCCAGTTTCCTAGATTTTCAGTGGCATTCTTCTTTATATTAGTGATTTAGAGTATTTTTTTCCCTCTAGGATTATAGATACTCTAAATGGAGCTGGAAGGTACCCCCTCATTTTGCAGATAAGGAAATGGGAGCTCAGAGAGGTTATACGAATTGCCCAAGGTCTCATAGGTTGTAAACATTAGAGGTGAGATTTGAATGTGGGTCCTCTGACTTCATATTTAGTCATTCTTTCAATTTTTGAAAAATCCTTACTTTTTGCCTTAGTAGCAATCTCTAAGACAAAAGGATAAGGCTAAGCAAATGGGGCTAAGTGACTTGCCCAGGGTCACACAAGTAGGATTTGTCTAAGGCCAGATTTGAATCCAGGTCCTTCTGATTCCTCCTGATTCCCATTCTATCCACTGTATCACCTAACTGCCCCTTTCTTTCTATTTTATAATGCTAACTGTATGGTCATTGATAGCTGGTAGTTTTTCTTTTGAAAACCATTTATTCATTTCCATTGACTTCTTATTTAGTAGTCTAGTTATCTAATTGAGGAAAGGCACATTGATCTTATTTGTGTCAACTCCCTGTATGCTTTGAATATTGAATTTTTTTATCAGAGACATTTGATGTAAACATTTTTTCCAACTTGACAGTTTCCTGTCTATTTTTAGCTGAATTGATTTTATTTATATAAAAGCTTTTCTATTTAATCTAATTAAAATTATGTATTTTGTTTTTTTGTCATCTCTTCTATACTTGGCTGTTAACAGTTCTCCCAATCATGATCATGAAATGTATCTACTTATATTCTCTGGGCTTTTGCATCCCTGACATCACTTCTTTATCACTCTTAAATTCTTGCTCAGTTTCATCGGTATTCTTTAATTTTATTTTTGATGATCTGAATTTTTGTATTTAAGAGGCAGATCCATTTAAAGCTGATTCTCACTAATGGGAAGGAGTTGATTACTAGAGTAGAAATAATAAGAGGAAGTAAATACTCTCTCCTATAGTCTGTGACAGAGAAAGAAGAAATCTGGATATAGTTTGATGTATACCTTGATTTTGGGAAAGCAAGTTTTAAAGGATTCAGAGGAAGGATAGGTATAATCACAAGGGCTAACATTTTTCAGAGGAAGTCTCCTCAGGAGGTTTGAGAGATGTTTAAAAATGAAATTCTGAAGACACAAAGGGAAACAATTCCAGTGAGAAGGAACATTTTTGGGTAATGAAGAAATCGTTGAACCACTCAGTAATATTTGAAAGACTGAAAAATGGAAGCGGTAGCATAAGATTGGAGAAAGGCAAATGTCTTAATAAAAAAAAAATAACAGTCAGTAAACTATAGGTCAATGAAATTGACTTTGATTCTCAGGAAAATTATAGAATGGATTATATTAAAGAAGTAGCTAGTGAACATCTGGAAAGGAAAGCCAGGAATTACCAAGAGCAGATATGGTTTCATCAAGAACAGGTCTTATAGACAAGCCTTAGGTTCTTTTTGGATAGGATTACTATAACTGGTAGATCATGGTATGCTCTAGATATAGTTTCCTTAAATTTTGGCAAAGCATTTAAAAATAATTTCATATTATTTTTAGGGAGAAGATGGAGAGATATAGAATAGATTGTTATATACCAGTATATAGATTCAGAAATGACTGAACGACCACTTTAAAGAGCAAATTGTTAATAATTCAATAAAAGGGAGGAAGTCTCCAGTGTAGTAGTCCTGGAATATCTGTTTGGCTCCATGTTGTTTAACATTTTTTATCAGTGAGTTGGAGAAGGTAATAGAATGCATAGTTGTCACAATTTGGAGATGATGCAAATCTGGGAGGGATGGCTAATCCACTGGATGATAGATTTGAGATCC
The DNA here is from genome assembly GCF_016433145.1 of Gracilinanus agilis. Lineage (NCBI taxonomy): Eukaryota > Metazoa > Chordata > Mammalia > Didelphimorphia > Didelphidae > Gracilinanus > Gracilinanus agilis. The sequence continues at coordinate 706,234,217 of NC_058130.1, forward strand.
AAAAGGACTCTAGCTCTCAGATCATTGTTCTGAATCTAATAAGAAGAAATTCAGTGGAGACAGATGTAAAGGCTTACATTTGGATACAAAAGACTCAACTTCACAAGGACAGGTGAGGAAGGTATGAGACAGCAGTTCTATCTAGGGAGTTTAGTGGAAATAAGTTCAATGTGAGTCAGAAGTGTGAGGTGGCAGTCTTCCCCCCCAAAAAAACAAACAAACAAAAACAGCCTAATGTGATCATTTGCTATCTTGTGAGACATAGCTTCTAGGAATAAGGAAATGATAGTTCAACTCTACTCTGCCTTTGTCAGATCTTATCTGGAGTATTGTGTTCAATTCTGGGAATTGAGTGTAAGAAGTTGGAGAGTATTTAGAGGACAATTAGAATGGCGAAATGTTGTGAATATGTGCCATATGAAGATTGGTTGAAGAAACAAGGCATGTTTGGCATGGAGAAGACTAAGAGGGGGGGCATGGTAGTTCCGTTCAGGTATCTGAAGGGGCTATTATATGGAAGAAACATTAGACTTGTTCTATTTGGTCCTGTAGGGCAGAACCAGAAGTAGGAGAAAGATAAATCAAAATGTCAAATTAGTTTAGATGTTAGGAAAATCATCTTAACAATTTGAGCTATCCAAAAGTAGAATGGGTTGCCTTGAGAGGTGGCGGGTTCCCCCTCTTGGGAGATCTTCAAGTAAAGGTAGTTAGCTAGTTGATGAATATATTATACTTATTTGGGTATGGGTTGAATTGAATGACTGTTGAAGTCTCTTCCAAATCTCAAATTTTATGATTTGAATGGGTGACATGACCTATTCTTTTTCCCTCTTCCTCTTTAAGACAGTACTGTTTCAAGTTATTTTAGCTTAATTTATTTTAAGGTAACTCTATTCCCATCAGCTCTCTTCTCACCTCATCCTATATGTTTATTACCTTTCCTAACCTTGTTGCTTTTTCATAGTTTTGAAGTTTTGTTTTTATCTACTTATTTAATTCTCTCTTTTTTTTCATTTTTAACTAAGTAGTCAAGTAAAATTGTTCTTCCTATCTGTTTCCTTCAGCTTGTTTTGTTCATTAACTTTAAAATTTCATTTTTTTATCCTTTTCCAAAGAGGATTTATTTCCTATATTTTCTTCATTATTTATCTTCCTTTTATGCTTTCTAGACTTTTATCCTTTGATTCCTTGTTTATTTAGTCCTTCTTTAGTTTGGAATTTAATTCCCTATAGAATTAAAGCTTCTAATGTACCCATTTTGCATTCCTTCTTCTAAATAGTTTATAGGTTATTTTCTTGTAAATATTTTCCCACCTTCCAAGGCAAGAATTTTCCTATGACTGATCTTTTGGTTCATTATTGAACATTTGCCTTGAAATCTCTTCTCTGGGTCCAAGCTCTCACACTTTTATGTGGGTCAATTGCTCCCACAAACTTTTCTTCTGAAGAGGGATGAGTATTTTCTCTGATGCTGAATACTTCCCTTTACCAATCTCCCTTTATAGATTATCTTTCTTATCCTATGAAAGTTACCTCTTTCTCACTGCTGTAGTAAGATTTCACTTTTTCTCCCCCTTTTTAACTATTCTCTTAGCCTTCTTTCCCAATCTCCTCTAAAATCACTTTTTTCCTTATAGACTAGAGCAATGATGGGCAAACTATGGTAGGAGGGCCAGATGTGGCCCCCTGAAGTGTTCTATCTGCCCAAAGACATTATTCCTAATCTGACGAATACAATGAGTAGGATACAATACAATGAAATTTTGAAAGAGTTGCCTTAGAAACAGACTGACAGATGAGCATTTCCTTTTCTTTGGCCCCCTCTTTAAAAAGTTTGCCCATCACTGGACTAGAGAAATTAATTTTCCCGCCAGTGTTCTCTTTTGACTTGATTAGAGTACATTACATATTATCTTCTATTTTCTTCCTCCTGTCTCCCTCCCCATCTCTTTTATATATACCCTTTCATTCTATAATTTAGACCCTCAAAACATTTTGATTCATTTGTAGGAGGAGTATTGTGAAGTTTAGTCTGTGATATTTCAGGCTTGTTTTTCCACTATCACTTCTGTTTGGTTGCTGCTTCTATCCTTGTCATCTTGTGTACATTTAGAAAGGAATCTCTTAGTGGTTTCTTTTTTGTTGTTTTTATTTATTTATTTTTGTTGTTGCATTTATTTGGGGTGTGTGTGTATGTGTTCAGTTATTTCAGTTGTGTCCAACTCTTTGTGACCCTATTTGGGATTTTCTTGGCAAAGATGCCATAGTGATTTGCCATATCCTTCTTCAACTCATTTTACAGATGAGCAACTGAGGCAAACAGTTAAATGATTTGCTAAGGATCACACAGCAAATAAGTATCTGAGGCCAGATTGAACTTAGGAAGATGAGTTTTCCTGATTTCAAGCCACACATGCTATCCACTGTGCCACTCCTGTATTTGTTTACCTTTATTATATTTCTGTTTTGTGGGGTGTTTGAGAAGCAAATACTTTCTTCAGGTCTGATTTTCTTAATAGGAATGTTTCAAATATATCTTTTGAATGTCCATCTTTTTTCATTAATGGTTAAGCTCAGACTTGCAGGTCTGGTTACCTCGTTTTGCTTCTTGAATTCCTTTGCTCCAAGGAACACATTGTTCCATTCTTTTCTTCAGTTTATGATGAGTATGAATAATCTTGCATTATTCAAATAGAGGATAATACGGGATGCAATCTTATCAAGTCAAATCACTCTCTTGGACATTAATGCTCATTATGAACAATTTTTATTCTCTCCGGTCCAAAGAGCCTTTTCCTTAGTGGAAAAGATAAACAAACTATGAGCCAAGTAATTTTACCTTCTTGGTCTTCCTTCTAGATTCTTTAACATAGCTAAGAAAATTGTTTTTGTCCTTAGATTTCCTTGCCAGTCAACTTCAGCTTATTTGAATTTTAACATTCCTGATGCTTCTTACATACAGGACCATGACATGCTTTAATATACATATTTTTTAAACCCTTACCTTCCATCTTAGAATCAATACTGTGTATTGGTTCTAAGGCAAAAGAGTGGTAAGGGCTAGACAATGGGGGTTAAGTGACTTGCCCAGGGTCACACAGTTGGGAAGTGTCTGAGGCCAGATCTGAACCCAGGACCTCCTGTCTAGGCCTGGCTCCCATCTCTAATCCACTGAGCCACCCAGTTTCCCCCTTTATTATTTTTTAAAGGTTTTATTGATTTTTTTCTTCATAGTTTTGTCATTTCCTCACTCTGTCCTTGATAATATCCTTCCTTGTAACAAAGAAGCATAAGATTGGGCATGTGTAATAATACTTCATATTGCAGCTGTAGACTGTTTCTGCTGAGAAGGGGAAAGGGTGCTTCTCCATAAGACTTCTGTAGTCAGGATTAATGACTGCACTAATCAGAGAGTTCTGATATCCTTTCAATGCTGACTACATCATTGTAGTCAGTGTAGAGATTCTTTTAATGGTTTTGTTTACCTCCTTATGCATTGGTGTATAAAAAAACCTCCTTAGTCTCTCTGAATTCTTCATGTTCATTGTTTCTTAAGATATAATAATGTGGCATCACATAAATACCACAATGTGTTTAGCCATTCCCCAAATTATGTGCACTTTGTTTCCATTTCTTTGCTACCATAAAAAAGAGTGTGGTGTTGTGGTCTAAGTCCTGAACTTGAAGTCAGGATGGTGTGGTTTCACGTCCTGCCTATAATATAACATTTAACTAGCTGTTTGACCTTGAGCAAGTTTCTTAGCCTCTTTGAGTCTCACTTGCCCCTTTTCTATGGTGAGGAGTTTGGACGAGATGGCCTTTGAGATCTTTTCAAGCTCAGTGCTATGCTTTTGAACTGAATCCATGTGATATGACTTACTTCAATATTGGGTTTTAATTTCCTTTAACCATTCCCTTTCCCTTACCTCTGTGTCCCATTCTGAAGATAATTCTACACGGTAGAGAAAACCACTGGAGTGGTACAGTTGTTGGTTATATCAATCCAGCTACTTGCTCAGTAGTCCTCTCCCTGCCTTTATCTCTTTCACAACTGAAAAAGCTAGTCCTTTTTGTTGTTCTTGGCATTCGTCATCACCAGTTTCTTTCTGGTCTTTTATGTTCCTGATGGCCACTTCTGTGTCATCTTTGCATTCTTCTTGTTACCTCAACTGAGTGGGTACCTTGACATAAGGGAAAGGAGTTTGACTTGGAGTTGGGGGATTTGTGTAGAAATTTTGCCTCAGACATTCACTTATTGTGTAACTATTTCTTTACCATTCTGAGCCTTAGTTCCATGATCTATAAAATGGTTATAAAATTATTGGTAGTACCTATCTCAGATCTTTTGAGGATCATATGAGATATGGGTAAAATGCTTGGTAAACTTTAAATTATCATATAAATGTCAGCTATTATTTTTATTATCTTTTTTGGTAGGCCTGTTTGCTGGAAGTAGGAAAATTTAGAATAGAAAACAAAAGATAGAGAATGATGGGTAATTCTCTGGATGGATAATTGTGAGCAGTTGGGTGGGTTTCTCAGGGATTAGCACTGAGACAAGCCTTATTTCATTATGTAAATCTAAGAGGGGGAATATATAGTGGATTGCAGATGACACTGAGCTCTTTTGAAGAGTGTGAGGTACTTTGTTGATGGGCACAGGTGGGAGAGAGGGCTTTTAAGGTTATGTGCCTAGGGAGAAGTGTCTTCTTGACCCAGAGTAGCACTAATTTGATTGGCAATACCCCTCCCTTATCTGCACCTTTTGTGTCTTCTAGGTGGTGGCTATTGTGATGGACATGTTCACAGATGTAGACCTGTTGAGTGAGGTCTTAGAGGCAGCTGCCCGACGTGTCCCTGTCTATATCCTTCTGGATGAGATGAATGCCCAACATTTTCTGGACATGGCTGAAAAGTGCCGGGTCAATCTGCATCATGTGGATGTGAGTCACTGGGGAAGGGAGTTGGGAATAATTATGGGAGGTTCATCCTGTATCTTGTGGACATCAGAGACTATTAGGGGGTGGCAACAAAGGGCAGTCTTGGCAGGTATGGTTCAACTTGTTCATTGGTGGGGGACGAGGGGAGTGTGAGTCTGTATAGAGACTGCCTTGCTTTCCTATGTCTCTGACTCATCTAACCCTTTCTCATTTAGTTCCTCCGAGTACGCACAGTCTCAGGCCCTACCTATTACTGCCGCACAGGAAAGTACTTCAAGGGCCATGTGAAGGAGAAGTTCCTGTTAGTGGATTGTGCAGTGGTGCTAAGTGGGAGCTACAGGTGAGCTGCTTCAGGGGGTTGGGTATCAGGAAAAGAGACTATAAGGCTAAAGAGCCTATTTCCCCCATCTTCCCACTTTATTTCTATGTCTTCTCCACTAACCCGTATCTCCTTCTGCTCCCAATTTCTTATAGTCCTTTGAGAAACAGATTCACTGTGGGATCTCTCCACTGTGGTTCTTTTCCTATTCTTCCATCTCTGATATCTATGTCTCCCTCCTTTTAGCTTCATGTGGTCCTTCGAGAAGATTCATCGGAGCATCGCTCATGTGTTCCAGGGAGAGCTGGTATCCAGCTTTGATGAGGAATTCCGCATCCTCTTTGCTCAATCTGAGCCATTGATCCCTGCAGCTGGGGCCCTGGCCCTGGCCTTGACCCATGCAGACACTTATGCCTTGACTCCATATGGGGGCCCAGGTCCACTAATGGGGGGCCCACTAGGGGGACCAGGGTCCTTCTTCCCCAAGCGTGCCCACTTGCTGTTCCCACCACGTGATGAGGGCCTGGGCTTCCCCTCCTTTTTGGACCCTGACCGTCACTTCCTGTCAGCTTTCCGCAGGGATGACCTGCTTCGTCACTCAGGGGGTGCAGGAGACATTCATGGGCTAAGGATGCTCTCACGTCGGCCTGGCATGGAGATGGAGACTGGTCATGGTGGAGATCCCACCACTCGTGGTTTCCTTCGTGCCAAGCACCTAGAGATGGAAGCCGCACATGGTGGAGACTCTGGTAACCGTGGCTTCCTCCGTGCCAAACATCTGGAGATGGAGGCTGGCAATAGTGGGGACCCTGGCTCCCGTGGTTTTCTCCGAGCCAAGCACCTGGAGATGGATGCCTTCAAGCGGCATAACTTTGCTGATGGAGCTGTGGAGAACTTTGCCGCATCCCGCCAGGTGTCCCGTCAGATGTTTGTTAGCCATGGTGATGACTTCCGATTCCAGACCAGCCACTTTCACCGTGACCAGCTCTACCAGCAACACTACCAGTTTGAACCCCAGTTCACAGCTACCCGGCCTCAGGGTTTGTTTGAGAAGCTACGGGCTGGACGTCCAGGTTTTGGGGATCCTGAAGATTTTGGGATAGATGGGAGCCCCCGTTTCCCAGAGTTAGAGCAGGGCTTTGGCCCTCACCCCGAGGGCCCTGGTGGACACCTGAGGCTGGACTATGTGCCATCCAGTGCATCAAGGGAAGTCCGACATGGATCTGACCCTGAACCCCATGGACTAGAACCCGGTGCCCCACAGCGCCCTAACATTGGGCAAAGGTTCCTTTGCCAGTCATCACCTACGCAGAAGCAGAGTTTGGAGCAACGGTGGTTTCCACCAGAGGCTGAACCAGAAATGGAACCCAGCCGGAAGGGTGGTGCTGAGGGCCGGGCAGGACTACGCAATTGGCGTATTTCATCTTACCTCAGTGGCTGCCACTCTGATGGTGGTGATGAGGGTCTGCCTGGCCCCATGGAGGCAGAATCCTATGACGAAGTCCTGGGTGATCCTACTGGCCGCTTTCCCTTACCCACTGGGGACCTGCTCCCCTCCTCTTTCAGGACTGGAGGGTCTTTTCCCCCAAAGGCTCTCGGTGGAGGGGATGGCCCAGAGCGAGAGGTGGCTGAAGGGGTAGCCTTGGGCAAACAGGACTCATTCCGCTCCCGCCTTAACCCACTGATCCAGAGGAGCTCCCGGCTCCGCTCCTCTCTCATTTTCAGTTCATCCCAAAAGGATGGACCTGGAGTTGGTACTGGTGCTGGGGCCACAAATGAGAAAGTACAGCTCTTCCAGAAGGAGCAGACAGTCAGTGAGACAGTGGGTGAGGGTGGTGAGACAGTCCGAACAGCCTCCTCCTCCAAGGTGGCAGAACTGCTAGAGAAATACAAAGGCCCAGCCCGGGACCGGGACCGAGACCAGGATAGGACAGGTGGTTTGGTCAATGTTAGCAGCCACAGCAAAGCAGTAGTGACACAGGCATGGCGGGAAGAGACTGGGACAGGCAGTGGGGGTAAAGGGGGAGAGCGACGTAGCCTTGAAAGCTGTCTGTTAGATCTACGTGACTCCTTTGCCAATCGGCTGCATGAAGAGTCTGAGAGACAGCCAGGTGCAGCCACTCTGAGTGCTGCCCAGCTCCTTGACACCCTGGGTCGGGGTACTGACAGACTGCCCTCTCGATTTCTTGCCTCAGATGGTAGGGCTGCCCTGCCTCAGGGCAGGGCAAGCCCTCCACCTGAGAGGAAAGGGAGCCCCACACCAGCCTATCCAGAGAGGAAGGGAAGCCCTGTGCCACCTGTACCCGAGAGGAAGGGGAGCCCCATCTTGGCCTATCCTGAAAGGAAAGGAAGCCCTGTGCCAACTGTCCCTGAGAGGAAGGGAAGCCCCACCTCAGCCTATCCTGAAAGGAAAGGAAGTCCTGTGCCACCTATCCCTGAGAGGAAGGGGAGCCCCACCTCAGCCTATCCTGAGAGGAAGGGAAGCCCCACCTCAGCCTATCCTGAAAGGAAAGGAAGTCCTGTGCCACCTATCCCTGAGAGGAAGGGGAGCCCCACCTCCGCCTATCCTGACCAACGGAACAGTCCCTTTCCTCCAGGATCTGACTGGAGGGGTAACCCTATACCCCCAGTCCCTGAGCGGAAGAGTAGCCTTACATTCTCTGGGGACACCCAGAAGATAGGGTCTGCAGGGGAGGAGGATGCTGGCCGATCAGAACCTAGTCCCATGGAGTTCCTCCGTAAAGGCTCACTTCGTCTGAAACAGTTGCTGAGTCCCAAGGCGGAGAAAAGGCTAGAGGAAGAGGGTGGCTTCTCAGGACCCCATGAGAATGGGCAGCCTGAGAGCCCCAACCGACCATCACGGGGAGATAGCCCAGAGCTTGGGGCAGAGGAACGGAGCTCTAGGTCCCGCTTGGCCTCTGCCACAGCCAATGCCCTCTACAGCAGTAACCTTCGAGATGACACCAAGGTGATACTAGAACAGATCAGTGCTCACAGCCAAAAACATCGTGGAGGGGCTGGATCAGGGGGTGGGACAGGAACAGGGGGTGCAGCCCATAGTAGTCCTGAGCTATACCGTTCCCCTGTTGCTGCCCTGGATGCCAGCCGGGCCCATGAGATGTCTGACAAGGACAAATGCTCAGCCATCTTCCGCTCAGACAGCTTTGGGGGCCAGAGTCGCTTCAGCCGAACACTACCAGCTAGCTTGGAAGAGCGAGACACCTTGCTACGAAAGATGGAGAGTATGCGGAAGGAAAAGCGTGTCTATAGTCGCTTTGAAGTTTTCTGTAAAAAGGAGGATGCTGGGGCAGGTGAAGCTGGGGCAAGTGAGACTGGGGCAAGTGAGGCAGATACTAGGGACCGCAAGGTGGGCAAGTTCATGCCCAAGATCTTGGGCACCTTCAAAACCAAGAAATGATCCAGTTCCATCCACCCTGGCAATCCATCCTGCCCACTGTTGCCATCACTGACTCACATTACCACTAACACACTTAATTCCATTGTGGGCCTAGTGACCAAGCCAGGTGCCAAATCTGGGATGGGAGAAGGTAGGGACTAGGTACACATATCCTGAAGAGCAGGCTGTCCCCTTGGTCTTAAGGGGGAACATTGCCTTATGGTGCTCACAAGTCTAGGGCACTTGGGCAGACCTGGTTCCTAAAATGTTGTGCTACTGCCTTGCCCACCTTTGGAATGTGGGCTTCATCTTTTTGGGGGACTGTTCCCATCTGCCCATCTGTTCATCTTCTATATCATTCTTTATTCCAAAGACCTTCTTTTGGAAGGTGTATGCTCCCCACACTGGTCTGCTTAACTATCTGCCTCTCTTTCTTTCCTGTCTTAGTGCATCTCTTAGTCCAAGGAATTTGGAATTAACAAATCCTCATTTGAACAGAGCTTTACAGTTTACGGAAAGTATTCACACACTATCTCACTGGACCCTCATAATGACCTTTGGAGGATGGCAGGAACTTTATGGATGAGGAAAGGAGCTGGGAGAAGTGACTTGTTGCAGATTATATAGCTAGAAAATTGTGGAACTGGAACAACAGACCAGGTTTCCTGTTTTTGTCTAGTACTCTTCCACTGTACCAAGTTGCTTCTCCAACAGATGAGTGGGAAATCTTTGCTTTGGGAGTGTGAGAGTGTGTGTGTGTATGTATGTATGTATGTATGTGTGTATGTGTGTTTTTCCCAGGGTTGCTCTTCTCTGCTTAGGGGAGGGAAGGAGGGGACTTCTGAGGGCAAGAGGTCTTAGGATCAGAGAGAAGCCTATCTTGTAGTATTTACAAAGAATGTTGTCTTCCCAGCATCAGGTACTGTATCTTGTACCTAGTGGGCACTTAATAAAAGCTGGTTGATTTGCAGGTTGAATAGAGTGGGACCTCACAGAGTTATGAGCTCTGGTTTGGGTCTCCAGAAGGGAGAGGCAGTGCTGTCAAAGGCTCTGAGCTAGTATCTCTCCTATTCTTACATGGATGTGTGCCTCTATAGATGTTGAAGAGAGGCAGTCATGATGATGGACATAAGATTCTGGAAGAGTTCCCCCTGGGGAGGGCATGGCATAGATGATGTCTATGTGGCCTCAGCCTTCTCCAAGGGATGGGACTGGGAGGGATGAGGGGAGACTAACTTGCTGCAAAATCAATAAATTAGACTTGAATTTATTAAACCTGGCTTTAGAGTCTTAGATTCTTCACAACTACACAAACATCTTGTCAGGAATGTCCTAGGAAGTATATGGGAAACAGGAGAGTACTGAAATGGAGTCAGTCTAGGATTCCTATGACATAGAGGTGAATCACACAAAAGACCAATATTAGCACCTGTGTAGGCTTGTGCCTTTTCCTACATGGTATGTGTAGGATTTGGGCAGGGCCAACTGAAGTGAAAGAAAGGTGTGAGGAAGCCACAGAGCTCAGAGACCAGGTGATTTCTTCTCCAGAGATCACCAATTAGTGGCATGTTTTATGAGAATTCTTATCATTTTCCACCTGTTGCTCTGTGCTTATTTAGTCATGAAGGATCCTTCTTTAGAGCCCCACAGAGGGCTACATGCCAGACTGCACTGACCAGGCTTAGGACCCAGGTCTCCTGGACTTGGACCAGCAAGCAAGAGAAGGAAATTCTTTGCTTTGAGGTAGGAGACTAGGGAATGACCACCGCCCAGGAACATGTGCCTTTTTTCTCAAGGGGTTAAGGGGAAAAGAGGATGAGGGTTGAGATTGGAATGAATCTGACAGAGACCTCCCAAGAGTTCTCAGAAGGTCCCGTCTTTTCTACCTTCTTATATTGGGTTGGTTGAGCATTACTCCATTTAAGAAAGGTCCAATCTTATGGTTGTTTCTCCACCCCCCCCCCAAAAAATAACCCCACAACAACAACCCCTAACCTTCTGTCTTAATATCAATTGCTAGGGCTAGGCAATCAGGTTAAGTGACTTGCCCAGAATCACAGCTAGGATGTGTCAGAGGTCAGATTTGAACCCAGGTCCTCCCAACTCTAGGTCTGGTGCTCTATCCGTTTTCTATGGTCCTTTCTTTAGCCAGTGACCTCCTGCTCAGCACCCATTTGGACAGGGCTAGGGGCCCAAACACATGGTGGGCCCAATTTGGGATAAGGAAGTCTTGGGTGTGAACTGATTTTACTAGGCAGCAAAGGGAAGGGGGGGGTCACTCCTTTTTAGACCAGACCTGAAAATCTGGCTGATTACCTCCCCGCCTCCCAAGGACTATAAAAGCCATTGCTTTGGAAAAGCTGTTTCTAGGGCTGGATGAAAGCCAGCCCTGGTAAAAATACCAGAGTAAAGACAGCCTAGTACGGTGGATTACTCTCTTTTGACTTTCTACCATTCAGGTCATCTTACTGGGGAAGTGTTTGTATGTCCCATTGACTCAGCGAGTCTTTGAGATGCTTCTAGATTTCTGGATTCCTGGTAAACTGCATCTTTCTCCACAATGAAAGCCCTCATCAGGACTCCACTGAAACACTGTAGGGCTGACGTCCAGCCCCGAGACTGAATAACCCCATTTGGGGTCAGAAACCTCAAGCCAGCCCTGAGACACACATAGGCATATAGGCTACAACAAAAAGTGAAAACTAAAAACAGTCATTAAACTGCATTCATATGAAGTCATGCAGTTCAGGCAAGAGACATGTGATCAGATAAAGACTGTCCCTCATAGACACAAGTAGTCCTGAGTAAAGAGCAGAAAGAGGAAAGGTAGGGTTTTGAGAGCTCCTTATGCTGGAGGAATGCAATGCCATACAGAAAATCAGAAACTTTATTGAAAATAAATTTTGGTGTTTATGGGAAGGGTAAAAGGGACAGATTCATGGCTGACGCCAAACATTCCCCAAGCTAGAGACCCCATCGTGTAAGTCAGGGAGGATGACTCAGCGGAGAGATCCTATTTGTAGGGAGTGTCTGGGTGAGGAAGCTTCAGTAAGAGGTTTGGGATATCAGGGAGATCAAGTGAGGGAAGTCTTATGGGATAAAGCAGGTTGGGAATATCTCTGGGGGGGGGGCAAATAGGGAATAATCAGGGGCTGCAAGTACATAGTAGAAAAGGTTAGGCTGTCTCTGGATGGGAATCAGGATGGAGGTACATTGGGAAGAGGACTTAAGGAGGAGTAAGTAAGGGGTAGGCCATACAGGGCTGACCTCCAGATTGTTCCATAGGATTGAGAATAGCCTCCTAGGGAGGCCCTAGCTCCCCCTAAAGTCCCCTGGGAGCCAAAGGACTGGAACATCCTTTTTGAGGTCCGCAGAGGGGCTCGAATATCCTGAGTGTGGCCAGGGGGCAGGCGAGGGACCTGGGAGGAAACAGGAATTCATAGAGGAAGAGGGATCAGTATTAGGAATTGATAATGATGGGAAAATGACAGTGATGTCAGGGACGGGATAGTAAGTGCCCAAGGGAGTTGTTTGTTTTGTTTTTTTGGGGGGAGGACAATTAGGATCATAAGATTTAGAGGAAAAATAGGGATCCATCTAATCCAATCACCTAATTTTTTAGGAAATTAAAACTGAAAGGGTGAGTGACTGGTCAAGATCACTCCCAGGTTCTCTGACTCCCTGGCTAAATCTGGTTAATGTCTAGGAAGAAAAAGCTAATGCCTCCTTACCAGCCTGGTGCTTGTGGCAGTCATCACACCTGCCAGGGGACTGTCCTTTCGTGTCAGGGCCTGGTTGGTCACTGCAGCTGCTGCTTGGGCAGTGAGAGAGGGGGTAGAGGCGGCCCATTTGAGGCCTGGCCTCTCCTAAAAACAGAGACATGTTACCTCTTGACTGGCAGAGATAGGATTATTGCTTTAAGGTGAGCAATCATATCCTGAGATGGGGCAGATTAGGGCTGCAACAATAAGAATTAAAGGCAAAGGGAGTAAGGGGAGACCCAGAGGTGGCTAGACAAGGTGGGATAAGAAAAGGGAGACAGTCTGGACATATTTATTCACTCTCATATGTCCTGGATGCCTTAGGGTTCTGTCCTTGATTCTTCTCCCTTTATTGTCTCTCTAGCTTCAATTTCTCTTTTGAACACCACTCCCTATTTCAAATGCCTGACCCTAAACGCAACATGTTCAAAACTAAAATCATCTTCCCTCTAAAGCTTCTTCTTGACTTTACTAATTCTGTTGATAACACCATCCTCCTTTTCTTCTGGATCAACTCCTTGAGTCATCTTGGACTTTCTTATCCTTCTCCCTCATTAGCACACATCCAAAATCAGATGCCAAATCCTGTTGATTCTACCTTTACCACAGTTTTTGAATCCATCTCTCTCTCTCCCATTGCAAGCACCTTGGTTCAGGCCTTTGGTTACCATTTTGCCTGGTCAGAATCTTTTAACTGGTTTCCCTGCTTTCAGTCTGTACCCCTCCCATCCATCCTTCAGAGAGCTGCCCCTGTCATATTCTCAATGCCAGGTCTGACCATGTTCCTTCCTCATCCAAAACCTGTTGCTCTATAGGAGAAAACTTTTTGGCATGGCCTCAGTTTGGATCCCACTCACCTTTGCTCATGTTCTTCCCTTTCACACACACTACATTCCAGCTAAACTGGACCATTCCTGACTAGGCCCTTGTGTTGACTGACCTTCCCATGTCTGTGCATCTAGCTCTGGTACCACCTTCTCCACGAAGCCTTCCCTGTCACTATCCCTTAAGCCCAAGTGGAAGTGATCAATCCTCTCTTGGGTCTCACTTTGACCTGAATTTTCTGTCCTCACTGACCACATTCTCTTTTCTGCTCTAGAGATATGTGTGGCCAGATTATACTATCCCAGAAGGCAGGGAACTCCTTCCCCTCGGCAGTTCTCTAGCCCAGCAAAGCCCAGCACAAGAAACTCTAAGAGTAGGTGGTTAGTTGATGAGAAATGAATAAACTTACCCCAGGGGTGCCAGTGAGACTGCGAGCATCACCCCAAAATGATTGTCCCCTCTTCCCTGAGAAACCTCGATGTTGTGGCCGGATAGAGGGTGCTGACCCCTGCCGGGGACCAAGGGTGTCTATGTATGGGGTGGGGGGGGGGGGAAGGAGCACATCATGGTGAGGGTCAGGGTCATACACTTTTATGAGGTCTAGAACTATAACTGTATGGGTTTGGGTCAGGGTATCAAATACCACGGTGAAGTCAAGGGCTCTAACACTGGGTAGGGGGCTGGGTTATGGATAACATACCACTGATTCAGGTCAGGCATCATACTTTGAAGGGTCAAGGAGTCACATGCAATCAGGTGGCATGTGGGGATGGGGATTCAGGGTCACACCATATAGCAACATCAGAAGTCACATATTAGGGAATAGGGTCAGAGATCACACACCATGGAAAGGAGAGGGTTCACTTTGTGGTCTGGATCCAGAAATTTTTGAACGGAGTTCTCTCAAGCCAGGGGGTCGCAGTTCCCCTGGGGCCTGGGTTGGATCAGAGGCAGAGTTCTGTAGGCAGGGATCCTTCTGGGAAGGTAGGGGCAAAGAGCTTGCCCTGGGGAGGTCCCCCAGGCCTTCTTTCTGAATTTCCAGCCTTTGAAGCCGATGGTTTGATTTTCGCTCCAGGATCATCTATGGGAAGGAGACAGTTCAGAGTCCCTTTGGGAAGCATGCAAAGGAGGGGAGACAATATTGGGGAAGGGATTATCTGGGTTGAAGGGAATACTTATGTGGGGTAACTAGTATGTATGTGGAACCTGAGGATTTCCTGGTTTAGGGAATACTTAAGAGTGAGAGTGAGAGTGAGAATGTCATGGGGAGGTACTGAGGCTCAGGCAAGCTAAATTTGTGGGCCTGAGGTGGTGAGGGAATATTTGGAACAAAGTACTCTGCATAGAACTCATGAGAAGAATGCCTGGCAGGGAGATGACCAGGAATCTTAGGTAGGTGCCATCCAGGCTCTGGTGCATGTGTGTATGTATATGAATGAAGGTAAACTTCATCCAAGGTATTTGTTGAATGCTTAAATATACACACGTGTAATGCATGTAATCACATGTGTACATGCACCTGGAGGTCACACAGGCACATGTGAGTATAGGCACACCTATGCAAATATATATGCACATGTATGTATGTGTGCCTGTATGCATGTGTGTGTCAGAGATACAGAGGCAGAGGCCTTTGGAGGTCACCCTGTAGAGCCGGTTACGATACTCCATCACAGAGAGCTGCACACCGTCATCCACAGGCAGGGTCACTTCATAGTCCAGGGCTGGTTCCTTGGCTGGACAATGGAACCTAGAGTCAGAGGTTGGGAGGAAATTTAGAGGTTGCCCATTGCTCTTCCTATACCTCCACTTCTCCATTCACACATAGAAGGGGTGCAGCTAGGACAGTTTCCTTCCAGGGAGTTCTATGACCTCAGCCGTCTCTCCATCTTCCACTGCTGCTGCTGTGGGCCTCATCTGGGAATCCTCTAAACCTAGATTCCTTTATCATCAGCTGATCAGCATCAAGCCAAGAGATGCCACATCTCCTCCCCATCCCCCCACAGTCAGCCCTAGACTCCTCTCTCTGTGCTCCATCCCCTCTGCCGATTTCCCTTCTCTCTTTCATCCCTGCCATCAGCCTTCCCTTTCTGTCAGCCTCCCCTTGGACCTTCTCTCCTCACCTTTTCACATAAGGGTGCCTTAGAGCCTCATCTGCAGTCAGTCGCTTCTCAGGGTCAAACACTAGGAGTCGTTCCAACAGATCTAGGGCCTCAGGAGGGGTAGATGGTGGAAGGCGGGAGCCCAGGGTCAGTAGCTGCCTGGAGGCAAGTATGGATCTCACCACATTTTTGTCACTCTGTTGTAGTCTCCAGTGTTGAGGCTTCACTGTCATTCACTGTGTTCCCTAACCCCAAAGCGATCCACTGCTCTGGCCATAGCAAATCAACCCCAGGGATGGTGAATGAATCCCAGTTCAATTGTGTACCCAGGATGTAGGCAGTGGAAGGATGATCTTCCCCTTTTAAGGATGAAGCTGAGGCTCAGAGTGGTGAATGGATTGGACTCCTGGTCTCCTAACTAGTAAATCATGGGGCTCTTGTGAACCTAGGAATCATGGAGCACATCTAGATGCAAAAGAACAAGGCCTAAAAGATGTCTAGGAGGAAGGCCTTGTAATCTTTGGTTAGGGGTTGGTCACTAGAGAGATTCAAGCTGGAAGAGAAAAAGGAAGACTGGGAAAGGAAGAAAAAGCCTGGGAAGGAAGACCTGGAGAAGCACTTGTTAAGGTTAAAAGCAAAAAGAAGGAAGGGGGGGAAAAAGGAGAGAAAGGAGTGAAGGCGAGTCAACTACCTCCCAAGGCAACCTATTCTACTTTGGTATAACTTTCATTATTAGTTCTTCCTCATGTTAAACCTAAATTTGTCTCTGCAACTCATACCATTTGCTAGTTCTGTCCTCTGGAGTCAAAGAGAACAACTGAATCCTTCCCCATGATAGCCCTTAAAATACCTGAAGACAGCTCTCAGGTTTCTGCTAAGTTTTCTATTCAAATACATTATCTCCAGTTCTTTCATCTGATCCTTATATGAAAGGTCACAAAAGATCCTTCACCATCCTGCCTACTCTGGTCTTTTTCAGCTTATAGATATCCCAATATTGAGCACAATGTGTGCTCAAAAGATGCTACCTGACCGGGGCAGGGTTGAAGGAACCATTACCTCCATAATCCTGGGCAATGTGCCTGTATTGTATCTCCTTAGATTTGTTAACCTCCATATCCATGATTCCAGGATACAACATTTCTCCACCTACTACCCCCACATTGTCTTTTCCCCATTCTTAGTCCATCTTATACTTGTAAAGTTGACTTTTCCTTCCCCCTTCCAATAGAATAAAAGCTCTTATGAGGGCAGGGCCCATTTTATTTTTGTAACTATATCACCAGCACCTACCATAGTGCGCATAGTAGATACATAACACATACCTGAATTGAGTTTGAATTCAACCATAAATAGACATTTACCTCTTTTAGATTTCATCTTATTAGATCCCTGTATACTGTCCTATCAATAGGAATTTTTCACATTCTCTGTTTGTAACCAACCTAGTATACTGCTGCCAGATTATCTTCTTTTTAGATTTTTTTTTTTAAACCCTTGTACTTCGGTGTATTATCTCATAGGTGGAAGATTGGTAAGGGTGGGCAATGGGGGTCAAGTGACTTGCCCAGGGTCACACAGCTGGGAAGTGGCTGAGGCTGGGTTTGAACCTAGGACCTCCTGTCTCTAGGCCTGACTCTCACTCCACTGAGCTACCCAGCTGCCCCCTCAGATTATCTTCTTAATGACAAATGGGAATGTCCAGAACCAAGGGCACCCTGTACACCCTTACATGAACTGTGCCCAGCAGTGAGCGTTCTCCTGCTCTTATATTCTCTACATATATGAGTCTGTGTATATGTGTATATTTATCTATGCATCTATCCATCCACTCTCCTCCATCTTCTCTCTCTCTCTCTCTCTCTCTCTCTCTCTCTCTCTCTCTCTCTCTCTCTCTCTCTCTCTCATAACCACTTCCAGATGTGGTTGTAATGTGCTGTCTTCCCATCATACCTTCAGTATTCTGTTTTTGAAGTTCTTGCCTGCTTTCCCAGCCTTTTTGCCATTGTTCCCTTATCTTTAGGACATTCTCCTGGTTGCCTCAATGACTTCAACATCTGTACCCACCTTAGTGGGTTTCCTTGAATTTCATTATCTCTCTGCCCAGAAGAGGCCCTGAGCTTGTGCTAACCTCATAATCATAACTACTACGCCAATCTCCAACCATAGGAAAATAGATTATTAACTTTCTCTGCATGAGGGCTAGTATCAAGGAACTACCATTAAAAATCCCTTTCACTATCTATTGTTGATTCTTTATCACATTCCTCTCCATGCTCCTTTTAAATCTCTTCTCTCCAAACTTCCAAGACTTAATATGTATTGGCAACTACTTAAAACAGAAAACAGTGATCCATAATAAAAAGCCTTGCAGAAAGCAAAAGGCACACAAAAGACAGATAGAAGCCCATCAACCTGAAGACTTTTTTTCCAGGAGGTAAAGCTTTTCTAGGACATCCTGGTGCTGCTCCTTATGATCTCGTCTAAACTATTGTAAAAGCTTTCTGATTAGTTTTCCTACTTCAGATCCCTTCTCTTTCCCATTCTAACCCTTGCAAAACTGCTAAAATAATCTTGCTAAGGCACCGTCTTTACTAGGACTTAACAAAGGAATGATTACTCCTTTGCTCCAAAACCTCCAGTGGCTTCCTGCTACCTATAAGATTCAAGTTCAAATTCTACAGCCTGGGATTAAAGGCTTTCCACAGTTAGCTTCCAACCCATCTTTTGAGTCTTATCTCATACTGCTCTCCTTCAAACCCTTCGTATTTCATATAATTTCCTTTTCTAAATATTTATTGAAATAGAACTTGTCTCTCAAATTTGTGGACAAAATTTAATAAATTAAATAAAATTTTAAGATCAGCCTAACTTATTTGAAAGACTTCTACCTTTAAAAGTTATAGATGTTGATTAGGATTAAATGCTTATATGCTAATACCAGTAGATATTATAGGTCAGTAGTTCTTATTTAGTGTATTGGGATATCAAAAGCTGAAAAGAGTCTAGAGTAAGCAGTCAGGATGGTGAAGAGTCTTGTGACCTTTCACATAAGGATCAGTTGAAAGAACTGGGGATATTTTGCTTGAAAAAAGAGAAAACAAGTGATTTTTTTGCTGTTATTTTAGTTGAAGGAACAAAAAATATTTAGAATTATTGTCATGAGGTTTCAGAAAATATTTTTTAATTTTTTTTAAACCCCTAACTTCTGTGTATTGGTTCATAGGTGGAAGAGTGGTAAGGGTGGGCAATGGGGGTCAAGTGACTTGCCCAGGGTCACACAGCTGAGAAGTGTCTAAGGCCGGATTTGAACCTAGGACCTCCCGTCTCTAGGCCTGACTCTCAATCCACTGAGTTCCCAGCTGCCCCACTAGGTTTTGGAAAATATCAACAATTTTTGTTATATGATTAGGTTTGTTTTCATNGTGGGAGAGTGGTAAGGGTGGGCAATGGGGGTCAAGTGACTTGCCCAGGGTCACACAGCTGAGAAGTGTCTAAGGCCGGATTTGAACCTAGGACCTCCCGTCTCTAGGCCTGACTCTCAATCCACTGAGTTCCCAGCTGCCCCACTAGGTTTTGGAAAATATCAACAATTTTTGTTATATGATTAGGTTTGTTTTCATGCTTGACTATTTCTTGAACATTTATATTTACAATACCTATAACTTATCCTAGTGTTATTATTGAAGTTGTATATTACAGCCACAATCTTATCCCATAAAATTTCATTGACTTGCTTTCCTTTCCTGTTGGGGAAACTATTTACTTTTTATTTGTAACTTTAACACATGCATTCTAGTTTGAAATAATTACCTAGAATTCCCTGGAACCTTTTGGGTGTTTAAAGATCAGAATTCTTGTGCTAAATTGGGACATTTAGTTGGATAGGGAGACCTCTCTATTAGAAAATATCCTCTAAGCAGTTGCTTGATATAAATAGCAAATATTTCTAATAGATATGATCACTAAACATAACACTGAATAAGTTGGTTTTTTTTCCCCTTTGACACATTGTATATTCCAGTCAAACTAGACTGATCTTAACCTGTTGTTTCCCACCTTCGTGCATTACCTACTACAAGTTGTCCACCATCCCTAGAATGTATTCCCTCTTCTTCTCCATCTGTAAAAATTCTCTTCTTTTGAGGTTGATTGAGGGGCCACTCTCCTCCAAGCTTTTAGAGCTTTCCTCAGATGTTTCCTAAAATATTTTGTCTAAATCTCTCCATTGTTCCCAGTACACTCTTTCTAGTACACAGATATAAATTGTAATACATGTGGGTCATCCTTCTAATGGATGAAATTCCTTTAGAACAGAGAGAATCATTTCCTATCTTTGTAACTCTAGTGTCTATACAGCCCCTTGCATGTATTAGACATTGAATAAATGTGCAATTATATAACTAAAACATTTCTATTTGTATATAATTTATATCTCAAGATTCACTAAAGATAGTTGTGAATGGTGGTAGGGAAAATGGTACCATCAAAGGAGGTGGGAAAGAGGTTGGGGTAGGGGAAAGAGGAAGAAAGGAAGGAGAAAAAAGGCTGTGATTCTCCAGGGCAGGGTCTTTGAAATTATTCTATTTTTTAATGCCCTTTGTAGTGATAGTGAAAAGTTATCCAATATTGGTGGCAGGAACCTAGCTGGAGTTCCTTTTGCTTGAGAGATGCCATGGGGATGTCTTGTTTCATCAAAGCCTCTTATCGGCAGCCCCTAATTTCATTGGTAATTTTGGCCTTCTACCCAGAATACACTGTGATTGACACTCAGAGTTACTTTCTATACCTAGCAATGAGTGATTGACCCCCAGCTATCAAGAATATCAAGAAAAAAAGGAAACATTAATCTTGAATAAACCCTTTCCCTTCAGGCCCACACTCACCTGGGCCCCATTCGGTGGAGAACTGAGGCACTGTAGTCTGAACCAAAGGCCAGGAAGTCTGAATACAAATGGCAGAAGGTGAGTGAATGAAAGCCGGGAAAATGGAGCAAACAGGAGGAATAGGGGTTCAAAAGTAGTCCTGGGGGAAATCACCTTCATTGGACAAGTGGAGAATGGCCATCCCTTGGGCCACTCTCACCCACTGTAGAGGCCAGGATGACTTTCCCTCCCTCCCTGGCCAGCTCTCAGTCTCACTCTTTCTAGCTAGGGTCAGGATGGACAGTTCCCTGTTCAGTCACACCCTTTCTGGTTAGACCAAAAAGGGTCTGGAAGGGAAGGGAAATACCTAGTTACTTAGTGATTACATAGTAATATGGTTGAAACATCAGTCAGGGCTAGGATAAAGATAGGCCACAGTTAGTGCTCACCTTCTTTGTTTGGGGCTGGGATTGCTGCCAGGATAAGCTCAAGCTGGTTAAGGGTAGAAGTTCCTGGGAACAAAGGTCTCCCAAGCAGCATCTCCCCCAGGATACAGCCCAAGCTCCACATGTCCACACCCTGTGTGTACCTGCAGGGTCAGGGGGTAAAGATATGCCCAGGATGGGGGAGGAAGATGAGATAAGAACATGACTGCAACAGGAGTGGACATTGGGTAAAGATGACGGTATGCCTAGGATTGGTGGCAGGGAGAGGGAAATACTTTCAAACAAAGGTAGGGATGAGGAAATACTAGGCATGAGGAGTAGGAAGGAAGAAGGATCTTCAGGGCCCAGTATAAAAATGACTGCCCACCTCCCCATCCCTGTTTTCCTGGTGTTTCACCCCTTTCCAGGTGCCCATTACCGGTGTGAAGATAAGAGGATTTCTGGGGCTCGGTACCAGCGTGTGGCCACATACTCTGTCAGGGCTGGGTTCCCTGGTTCCTCATGAAGTTGACTCAGGGAACGTGCAAGGCCAAAGTCACAGAGTTTCACACAACAGTCAGCATCCAGAAGAACATTGGAGGGCTGAGAGGTGTGGAAAGTTTAAGGATCCTGGGTGTGTACACATGAGGGCTAGGAACACTGCTGGAATATTATAGGGGAGGTATGAGGACTCAAAAAATAATGAATAGGACCTTCTGGAGGTGGAATAGGTACCTTAAAATGAGGATTCTAGGAAAAAATGAGCCTAGTAGGATGGTGTAAGGATCTTGAAGGGAGAAACAATGTAAAAGATGGGTGTTTGTGTACTTTTTTTTTTTTTAAACCTTTACCTTCCATCTTGGAGTCAATACTGTGTAGGCCTGGCTCTCAATCCACTGAGTTACTCAGTTGCCCCTGTTTGTGTACTTTTGGAGAAGTGTTTTATTCTCTTTTTGAAGCGGTAGGAAAAATCTAGAATTATATGTTACAGAAAACCTTATTCATTCTTTTCTTGTTAGGTATAAGGGCTCTAGGATAGGAGTCAGTGAGGCCTGAGGGAATCAGTGATATAGGGTCCTGGTGAAGTAGGTGCCAGTAAGAAGAGTGGAAAAAGGTGGAAGAAAGTCAATAAGACCTAGGGTTTTTACCTTTTGGTCTCTGTGGATAACATTCCCTGAGTGAATGAACTTGGTTGCACGTAGAAGTTGGTAAAGGATGTAACACTTGTGAATATCCTTCAGCAGGTTCCCTTTCCGGATGACAGAATGCAGGTCTGTGTCTATAGGGGGAATACAGGGTTGGTGGTCAGGGTGGGCGGGAGTTTGGAGGATGGGATAATGAAATGTTATAATATAAGGCTTTACTCATTCAAGTATACAAATTTAGAGCATGAAGGAAAGGGAACTCACCCATGGATTCAAATACTAGGTAAATGTCCCTGTCATTTTCTGCTCTGATGACATTCAAAAGACGGATGATGTTGGGATGATTATCAAACTCCTGTGAGGGTGAAAGGTCAGAAAATACAACTGGCAACAGCCATATAAGGGATTGGCTGATGCTGTTCTGGTGGTCCAGAGGGCATCTTACTTTCTTACTTGGGGCAAGGTGATAAGTCAATCAGGAATCTTCCTTGGTTCCAGTCTTTTTCATTTTCAGGGTCCCTTTAGAAGGGTTCCTCTTTAGGGGGCAGCTGAATGGCTCAGTGGAATGAGAGCCAGGCCCAGAGATGGGAGGTCCTGGGTTCAAATCTGGCCTCAGACACTTCCTAGCTGTGTGACCCCAGGTAAGTCACTTGACTCCCATTGCCTAGCTCTTACCACCCTTCTGCCTTAGAACCAATACACAATACTGATTCTAAGAGGGAAGGTAAGGGTTTTTAAAAAAAAGGATTCCTTTAATTCTGAAGAGAACCAGTATTGCAGATGTGAAGCACTAAATCATACAATCTCAGAGTGGGAAGGAACCTTAAATAACATCTGGTCTCACCTAGGAAGAATATCTTCTACAAGAGTGTCAAACAACTAGAAAAAGGGACTACTAACTAATCTGTACATAAGGATCCCTGTGGGCTGCACATTTAAAAATATGTTATCTATGTTTTATTGCATTTTTATTTTGTTAAATATTTCCCAATTATATTTTAATCTTGTTTGGGCCATAGGAGAGTTATGGCCCACTCATTGCCCCTTCTCTACAAAATCTCCAATAAGTGATTATCTAGCCTCTGAATGAAGAGGAAAGGTCCTTTTTGAGGCAGCCCATTTTGCTTTTGAAGAACTCTTATTATTAGGATAAAACTGAAATCTGTTTCCCAAGGACTTCTACCTAATTCATACTTCTTTTTTCTGGAGCTAAGTCCCTATTTCATGTGACAACTTCTTAAATACTTGGAAACAGAGATCATGCACCAACCTTTTATTTTACAGGCTAAACATTCTCATTCCTTCAGCTGCTCCTGAAATGACATGATTTGCTGTCTCTTCACCATTCTAGTTGCCCTTCTTTGGATGTGCTCCAATTTGTCAACATGCTTTGAAAATGTGGTGCCCAGAACTGAACACAATGCTCCAACTGTAGTTCAGCCAGGGCAAAGTACAATAGACTTATCGTCTCATTATTGATTTTCTTAATAAAACTTAAGATCTAAATTATATATTTGGTTTTCACATCACTGGTGAGTTTGTAATCCATTAAGCCCCCTAGGCCTTCTTCATATGAACTTATTATATCCAGCCTCTATCCTTCATATAGCTGCCAAACTATTTTTTAAAAGCACATCTCTGTCACTGTCTTCTACTCAACAAATTTTAGTGGCTCCCTATTGCCCCATAGGATCAAATATAAACTCTGCTATTTGGCACTTGAAAGCACTTTACAACTTAGTCCCAACCTATCTTTTCAGCCTTTTGTTTCTTCTCTTTCTGCCCTTAGATACTCCAGCTAAACTGACCTCCATGCTATTTCTCCTACATGACACTCTATTTCTTGTTTCAGTCAGGCCCTTTGCTTCCCTTATTCTTGGAAGATATGTTCCTTACCACCATTAGAATCCTTTGTTTTGGGGGCAGGTGGGTAGCTGGGTAGTTCAGTGGATTGAGAGCCAGGCCTAGAGATGGGAGGTCCTAGGTTCAAATCTGACCTCAGACACTTCCCAGCTGTGTGACCCTGGGAGAGTCACTTGACCCCCATTTCCCTTACCACTCTTCTGCCTTGGAGCCAATACATAGTATTGACTCCAAGATGGAAGGTAAGGGTTTTAGAAAAAAAAAGAATCCTTTGTTTCCTTTGAAACTCAGTTCAAATGTCACCTTCTATCCAGCTGCAAGGGTCCTCCCCACAGTGACTTTATATTTACATAGTTTCTATGTGAGATGACAAAATTATCATGTCTCCCAGAATCACAAAATTTGAGAGTTTAAAGGAACCACACATGAGGGGAGTCTCTTGTATAAATAACATTCCTGACAAGTCCTCACCTGGCCTTTGCCAGGACTTCAAAAAGGGGGAACCTATTACTTGAGGCAGCTATTCCGGTCTGGTACTGTTCTATTTTTTATGAAGTCTTCCTGATATCATCTCTATATTGTTCACTTTACAACTTTTGCCCATTGTTCCTAGTTCTATCCTCTAGGGCCAAAAAGAACAAATTTAATTCCTCTTCCATAGATACTTGAACACAGTAATCATTTCCCTCGATGAAATTAAGCCCCTTGAGGGCAGTGATAGCTTTATTTTTAATATTTGCATTTCCAGTGCTTGGCACACAGTATGAACTTAATATTGATTGCTAGCTACACCTCTTCATCTTATTACACTTTTGAGTTGATTTTTAAACACATGAGGATTTTACATTTATCTTTATTTTATCTTATTATTGCTTTGACTTATATCCCAAATCTGTTATCTAGCATATTAGCTCTCCTTTATAGCTCTGTGTATTTCTGAATTTAATGACCACACTTTTTATGCCTTTGTTCACTGTCCAAACTTCAAAAACCAGGCACTTTAAAAGCTAGCCTCATCAGTCATGGAAGAACCCAAAATCATTTTAGGGAGGCACACTGTGCCAGAAGAATCAGCTCTGATATAAAAATGGGAGCTCATTTAGGACAGGGCCATACCTTTCCCTCACATGAGGGATTCCTAAAACGCAGGGTCTATGTTTGCATGTTCCCTAGTCAGGCCACATCTGGAGTAGAGTGTTCAGTTCTAGGTTCTTTATTTTAGGAAGGATATCAGTAAGTCAGAGAATGTCCACAGGACAATCACTATAGTGAAAGGCCTCATGGTTCATTTTATACTAAGAGAAGATGAAGAAACTGGGGATGTTCAGTCTAGAGAAGAGATTTAAGAGAGGACATAAGCACTATCTTCACATTTTGAAAGGCTGTCTTGTGAGAGAAAGCAGACTTATTCTGCTTTGCTACAGAAGGGAGAAGAACTAAGAGCATTGTGTTTAGGTTGCAAAGTGGTTAATTCAGTTTTGATGTAATGATGAGAGGTATTTAAAAGGAAGAAAAGGTTGTTTCAGGAGGTAATAGATTCTCCCTTACTTGTGATCCTTAGGTAAGACCTAAGAGGCTGCTAGTTGGACATATTTAGAGGGGATATTTATCAGATTAGATGGCTACTGAGATCTCTTCTAATTCTGAAATTTTTTGATTATGTAAGGCCAAGACTTCCAACAAAGCAGGAATGACTCCTTCCCTATATAAGTTTTCCCTTAAGAGACCACTGATATAGAGGTGAGTTTGATTAGATACAGATAGGTCTAAATTCCTGGAGAGAGTACCCATATTAATGAGACTACAGGTTCATCCAAGTAGGAAGAACCTGGGGCAGTATGTGTGAGTCTAAGGAATGCTGTCAGTAGGAGACTAGGTCATATCATCATAGTTACTCACCTGAAGAAACATGATTTCTCGAAATGTTCTCTGTAACAAAACATAAAGGGAATTGCTAGTGGTATGTGAAGTTATTTTATTTCCCCAACAAGTTTGTCCCTTCTTCCATCACCTTTTCCTATCCCCCAACTTTCCATTTCTCTCTTTACCTGTGCATCTGTCTTATTCCTGAAGGCATCAAAGATCTTCTTAATGGCCACAATTTCTCCTGTCCTCCGATCCACAGCTTTCCAAACGATGCCATAGGCCTGGGAGAGCAGAAACCGCGCCTTTTCCTTTCCGTAGGACCTGGAAAGTAGGGTGGCCAGGAGCCGCCCCAGCTAGGATGGTCTCATCCCTGACCTCTGTCCTCTCCACATCCTAATGCTGGTATTGTGCCTTCGTAGAATCCATTCCTCAACCCTCCTCTGACAACTCCTACCATACCTGTTCTTCAGTACCCAACTCTAGTTTGTCCTAGGTCAAGAGATCCAGGTTAGCTTCAGGGCTTAGTCAGAGACCTCCATAGCCACGGAGTGTCTGAAGAAGACATGAGACATAAGTATGTAGAGACAACCAATGGGGCAAAATTGGCATGTGATATTACATAATACAACTCTGATTTGCAGTCTTTTCCTTTGCAAAAAGCAAAATGTCTTAACACTATATCTATATTTATTTGGTATTATATAATCTGTTTTAACACCTTTTTCATCTCTATGTCTTGCCTTTCCTCCCTTGAACTGGGCAGTATTGTGTCTTCTCTTCAGAACAGGGGTTGCCTGAGGGTGGAGTCTAGGACCCTCCATAGATCAGAAGTTCCATGAAGACAGGTAAGAGTATGTCTTCCTTTCCGACAGGGAGCTCCCTGAGAGCATATTTCTGAATTCCCCAGAGACCAGAGACTCTTTGAGGACAGGCAGGAGACAAACCAGGGATCTTCCTGAGGTATGATAGGTCAAGAGACTCCCTAAGGGCAGAGTCTTGAATCCTTTCAGATCTTGGGGCTTCTTAAGTATAAGCAAAAGCTCTGTCTCCTCCTCTGGCAGGGAGTGAGGGCAGAGCCCTAGGTTCTCAATGACCAAAGCCTGCTTAAGGTCAGGGCGGGCTATTTACCCACTTCAGACAGGGGGCTCTTTGAGGGCAAGATCCTGAGTCTCACAGAGACAAGAGGACCCTTGAGTATGGGCCAGGTTGTGTCTAAGGAGGCTTAGGCTGGGGGTTCCATGAGGTAGAGCCTTGAGTCCATAAAGTCCCTTGAATTATAGTACTCCTTGAGGACAGTTTAAGCCTATTACCCCTGTGAGGGCAAGTCCTTAAATTTTCTATGAACCCTCTGCTCCCTGAAGAAAAGCAGCAGTATGCCTATGCCTTGACGCTACACCTCTGAGTTTCCCATAGATTTGAAGCCCTTTAAGGATAGGAAGAGTTGTTATCTTTCCCTCATACCAGTGTCCCTTTGACAGCCCCTGGGTTGCCCACAGAGCAGAGGTCTAGAGAGGCCAGGTAAGGTTTTATCTCCCTTTTAGACAGAGGGATCACTGAGGGAAGCACCCTGGGTGTCCTTCAAGATGGGGGTGGAGCCCTTGAGGATTGGCAGGAGTGTTTCCTCCTGTCATACCAGGGATCTTCTTGAGGGTGGGGGTCTTTAGTCCCCCTCAGATCATGAAACCCTTAAGGACAGGCAGGGCTGTGTTTCCTCCTCAGACAAGGGTCTCTTGAGGGCAGGGCCTTGGTTCTCTCTCAGCTCTTGGGGTCCCATGACGGGGTATATCTTCCTCTCATAACAAGGGTTCTCCTTGAGAAGGAAGGAGGGGAGGTCCTGATCCATCCTCTGCTCATGAGGTTTTTTGAGGTCAGGCAGGGCTGTGTCTCTCATAAGAGAGTGCTCCTTAAAGGGAGGCCCCTGGGTCCTCAGATGGCCAGGCTCCTTGAGGAGGGGGATGTCTCCTTTTCAGAGTGGGGGTTCCCCGAGGATGGGATCCCCTTTAGGATAAGGGGAGTATCTCCTCAGACAGGGGACTCCCTAAGGCTGTGTCCTTGGGGCTCTATAGCTCTTGGGACCCCTTAAGGACAAGAGGGAATATCTCCTCAGACTGAGGATTCTCTGAACATGGAGCCCTGGGACCCCTCAGACCTTGGGGCCCCTTGAGGGAAGGAGGGGGTAGGTCTCCTCCTCAGACAGGTGGTCCCGAGGACGAGGTCTTGGGTCCCCCACAAACCACAGGATCCTCCGGGGCAGGCCCGGCTGTGTCTTTCCTCACACACCAGGAACTCCCTCAGAACCGGGTCTCTCACCCCCTTCCCGAGGCGCCGTTTGATAAGGTAGAGCTGGGACACGTGTTCGTCCACCTCAGCCGCGCTCATGGGCAGAGGACACCCCGTTTCCTTTGCTTCAGTTCAGGACCCAAGCCACTCTCTTTTTCTGCAGCCTCAGCTACAGCTGTTGAACCCGTTGCTGTGGAAACCAAATGCACTGCTGCGCTTGCGCTAGAGCCTGAGCGTCTGGGCCAATCCAAGAAGCGTGCGCGGGGAGGCCTGGCCCACTATTTCCGGTTTGGTCCCGTCCTTTTTCTTTTCTCTAAGGTGAGGGCTTCCGGTAGCTTCGGTTTCCGCCCCTCTTGGGTTTAGCTTGGGGTTACCTCGCCTCCGAAGCTTCAGTTCGCGCCCCCAATTCCCCATAGGTTCCGCCTTGAAGCTTGTAACCTCGCTTTCAGCTCCAAAGCGCTTCTCCCGCCTCTTACTAAGTCCCAGGCTAGGGAATGAAGGTCACAGAGTTTTGTTCTCTTCTTTTCCTTTCCTGAACAGATTGGTTTCTATTATCCGCAGCCAAGGTTTGTTGACTTAGTCACTACCTGACTCACAGTATCTTATGAGATAACACTGTGGGCTGGAGAAGGGCAGAAATTAGAACCCCACCCATTATTTTCACCGAGGAAGGAAACAAAAGACCCCGAGGGTGAAAAAGGCTTGCGTGTGTGTGTGTGTGTGTGTGTGTGTGTGTGTGTGTGTGTGTGTGTGTGTGTGTGTGTTCCTGCCAGCATGCACTGTTTCTAGGATGGCATGCTGGTACGGGAGTGAGTGTACCGTGAGAGTGACCAAGAGTCAGTAGGACTTGGGGGCAGCTGGGTAGCTCAGTGGATTGAGAGCCAGGCCTAGAGACAGGAGGTCCTGGGTTCAAATACGGCCTCAGACACTTCCCAGCTATGTGACCCTGGGCAAGTCACTTGACCCCCATTGCCTACCCTTACCACTCTTCCACCTATAAGTCAATACACAGAAGTTAAGGGTTTAAAAAAAAAAATTAAAAAAAAAAAAAAAAGGAAAGAGTCAGTAGGACTTCCTCAAGAACAGATCATGGAAGAATAACTTTATTTGCCTTTTAAAAGAATAATAATAATAATAACAATAACTAACATTTATGAAGTCTCTACTCTGTGCCAGGCGCTGTGCTAAGAACGTTACAAATAATATTTC
This sequence comes from Gracilinanus agilis, assembly GCF_016433145.1. NCBI lineage: Eukaryota > Metazoa > Chordata > Mammalia > Didelphimorphia > Didelphidae > Gracilinanus > Gracilinanus agilis. The sequence continues at coordinate 706,263,214 of NC_058130.1, forward strand.
ATTTAAATCTCACAGCAACCTTTGGAGGTAGGAGCTATTATTAGCCCTATTTTACAGTGGAGGAAAGAGAGGTAAATAGAGGTTAAGTGACTTGTCCAAGGTCACACAGCTTTTAAGTGTCTTTAATAAGCTGTGTTAGGGTCAGAATGGATTGCCACCCAAGGAGCACACGGAGACAATGCAATCCAAGCAAAGGGAAGTCTTTATTTCTAGTGCGCACTATGGGAGCTCAGCAAAGGAGTTTTGGGGGGGGCATACTCAGAGTAAAGATTATATACATTTGAGGTGGCGGGAAACTCAGGGGGTGGTGAGTAAGGTGGTGAGTAAGGCCTTACTGACTCGAAATTCAGCACTCTAGTGTGCCACTTTTAACAAGGCTTTAAAGTGATAGGCTAATAAATGCTTACTGACTGAATGGATATAGTTCACCTATTTTAGTATAAAATTATTGATTTTATGAGTTTCCCTGTCAATGTGATGAGATAACAGTCTGATCCTTTCTTTGAAGCCGTCTAATAGGCTTCAAATATAGGCGTACTTACTGGCACCTTTTTTTGATAGGACACAGAGAACTTGATTGAGACTCAGGGGTATAAACTCTTGTCTTTGCTTCTCATGATACATAAAAGTGAGATGTTAGATCAGTTTACCTCTTTTTGCTATCTTTCTCACTCTTTGAGTTTGAAAAGATAGATTAGCATGCAGTGTACAATGGAATAGATTTGTGTTGGGAATGGGGGAACCTATGTCAGCCAGTCATTTGACTAATATTTATCAAGCTCCTACTCTGCTAGGCACCATGTTAAGTGCTAGGCAACAAGGCAGAAACTAATCACAGGAGATAGCTTTAGAGGGGAAGGCACTAAGATGCAGAAGATGGGACTTGAGCTGAGACTTGAAGGAAATCATGGAAGTGAGAAGGGAGAGAATACCAGGCATTATTGGCAGCTACTTAAAATACTCAGCAATGCAAGAGATGGAGCATCATGTTCTAGGAAGGGCAGAGTCCAGTGTCACTGAATTTTAGAGTACATGGAAGGGTGCAAGATATAAGGAACAGAAAGATAGGAAGTGGCCATAAATTTCTGGGGCTAGGGAAGTTGACTCCAAGAAGGAAGTTGGCTTCAAGAAGGAGTTGGACTTCAAGAAGGAAGTCAGCTTCCAGAAGAAGGCCACTCAAGGAAGAATGTCGGCCTCAGGAGTCACCTTCAGCTTGAGTCATCATCTTGACCTGCCTCTTGGAGGGAACTTGGATGAGTGGGTAGCTGGCTTTCCCTTCTTGTCTTCTGGAGAGAGTTTAATTCCGGTTGAAGGTCAACAAGTCCTGGCTGAGTCTACCAGAGCAATATTTAGCTAGATAGGCTAATGTCTTCTCTACCCTTTTGCATTCTTTTTTTCACTCTTTCCACCTCTTTTGTAAATAAAAGCTATTAAAAGTCATTTCAACTTTGAGCAATAATACTTTGAATCAGTGAATGCCATATTATTTATAATTTTCATATATTTTAGTCAAATCATTAATTTTTAATCCCTACACTACAAATTTAATTTTAAATAAAAAATTGTGTAGCTGTTCATTTATATTATTAAATAGTAAAATACACACAGTACAGGTAATAGTCTACATAACAGTACATACATTTTATCATTTCTAAACTTTTAAAGATATCTTTATATTTCTACCCTTTGTGTGTCATCTGCTGGCTTTTATTTTCTTTTTACAAACTTTAACTTTTTAGTTATTTTAACTTTAAAAAAGAAACTATATATTTACATATTGAAAGATAAAATACGTTGATATTGTATAATACTATACACATATTTTATGCATTTCTGAGTTTTTAAACTTTTTCTTCATCATTTGTTGGCCTTCACGTGGGATTTGCAGCTTCCAAAAGACTCCCCCAAAATTCTCATTTAATTTTTTATGCCAACCCATGATATATTGAAACTGTGATGGAAAAGTCACAACGTGGAAGGGATACCTTTAGTTTAGAGGCAGGAGAGAAGAAGACCCAAGACAGAGTCTTTGGAACACCCACATTTGGCAAGCATGACATACAGGGATGAATATCCAGCAAAATACACAGAGGAGTGGTCAGATAGGTAAGAGGAGAACTAGGAGAAAGTAGTGTTATGAAAGAGAAAAGATTGTATTAAAGAAAAGAGGGGTATCGATAACATTAGAGGCTGTAGAGAGGTCAAGGGGAATGAAGATTGAGAAAAGAACATGAGATTTGGTAATCTGTAGATCATTAATAACTTTGGAAAGTACAATTTCAGTTGAATGATGAAGTTGAAAGTCCACCTGCAAAGAGTTAAGAGAATAAGAAGAAAGGACAGGGAAGTACCTATTGTAGAATGCTTTTGAAAGAATTGTAGCCAGAAAAAGGGAGAGAAATAGGAAGATAAGTAGTGGGGATAGATGGATCAAGTGAAAATTTTTTGAGGATGGGATTGCCATGGACATGTTTGCTGATAGTGCAGATATAGTTAATAGGAAGTGACTGAATATTAGTTGGAGAATGGAGATAATGGTTAGGGGAATGTGTTGGAAAAGCTGGTATGAAATGTGCATACATATAGATGGGTTGTCCTTGGCAAGGAGAAAGGCCACATCTTAATTTGAAACGGGAATGAAGGAGGAGGTAGTAGAACAAGACATCTGAATGATGTGAGATGAGGAACAAGGAAGAAAAAAGCTCTTTGGTAATGGCATAATGTTTTTTTTGTTTTTTTTTTTTTTTTGCTTTGAAATGCCTCAAAGATGAGGCAAAATTCTCAATTGAGAGGGTAGATAAAGGCAGAATAATGGAAGATTTGATGAGGAATGAAAAGGTTTAGAAAAGCCACTATAGTGTGTGTGTGTAATTAGAATTTGTTTCCCCAGAACTCTCTTTCCCAGCTTCCCATCTTCATTCTCACCTTAATGTCCTTACCTTTTGGAGATAAAGTTGTGAGTGTAGCTCCACCCTGTCTCTCTTTTCCTCCAATCATGTCTCAGAAAGCTGGCTTTATACCAGGCAGGAGAATATACACATGTGGTTTTACTTTTTGTTAGATAATTAGGTTTCAACTTCTATTTCTTATTAATTATTATTATTAATTATTATTAATTTATTATTAATAAACCTTATAAAATATAATACTTGGAGTTATTGGATATTAATTTTAATCTTACATGAGTTAGTAGGGCGGGGTAGAAGTTTGCTTTGCAGTAGTGAGCACCTACTTGAGATTATGTGGAGAAGTGGAATTACAACAGATTATTATCAGATAAATGAATTTTAGAGTTCATGAATATAGATATGGAACATAAGTGAACGATGGAAAGATCAAGGATATGACCCTTGATTTGTATACTTGTAGTGGTGAGGAGGTGTAGTTTATAGGGAATGAATAAATTGGATAATCAGGAGGTTTGAGTATTTGAGAGAATATGTATATTGGAGGTCTTTAGTAAAAGGACAGGAGTTGGGGAAGAGAATAAGACTGTGATCCAATCACCAAACTCATTAAGGAAGGGAAGAGAGTGTATCTTGGAATTCTGTGGGCAACAGCCCCCAGATTCTGGATTAGGTGATAAATAGGTAATAGAAGGAAAGCCTGGAAGTTGTAATGTGGATCAAGGAGTAACTGTCCTTACCATGACCATTGAATCTGGATGGATAAGTGAAGGTGCAATCTATGTCCAGGAGAACAAAGCAGAGACTAGAGGCTTGAGAATTAGCTTTTCCAGTGGGAGCACTGATATCAGCAAAGGTACTGAGGGATTCCCTACAACATGCCATGTCAGAAGCAGATATGTTTATATTCATTTGGCCTGGGTAGGAAGTCCCAGCTTTGTAAACTCCCTTTACGTTGACCCTAAGTAGTGGGCCTACTTCTTTGATAAGCTTCTTTTCCACATTCTAGTTTCTTTTTCTTACTATCTTAGTTTCTTTCTGGCTTAATAATTACTCTAAGACAGAAGAGCAAAAGGTGGGCAAACTAAATGATTTGTTCTGGATCACACAGCTAGGAAGTGTCTGAAGTTGACTTCAAATTTGAATTTGAACCCAAGTCCTCTGGATTCCAAGTCTGGTGCTCTATCCTCTGAGTCACCTAGCCGCCCTTCCAACTTGAGCTTTTAAACTCTCTTCTTCGTTGCTCGCTCATTGCCCTCTCAGTTTATTCTGCACGTTGACTCTAGGCACATTTATTTTCTTTTTTAAAAACAATTTTTATTTTTTTAACATCATTATAGTATTCCATGTATCCTTTCCCTTCCTCTTTCCTGAGATCCATCCTATATAATAAATAATGGAGTTTTTTTTTGTTAGAAAGAAAAAAATAGCAAAACTGATTGATACACTGAGAAAATATGAAAACATGTGCACTTTGTATCACCTGTGGAATTCCCACCACCATTGAGGAATGTTATAAAATAAAAGACTAGATGTAGATGTATATGCCCCAGGGGGCCCTTCAGCCCCTGACCTATATTCCAGTTTCAATATAACAGGAATAAGTGATTTTATATCTAGTAATGCTTGATCTTTATAATTTTGTTAATTTTTTGGGGTGATTTTTTTGTGGTTGTTCTTTCTATTTAGTTGTTACTATGTATATTGTTTTCTAGATTTTGCTTATTTCACTCTGCATTATTTCATATATATCTTTCCATATGTTTCTGTATTTATTACAGGCATCATTTCTTACAGGAAAGTAAGAATTTACTTACTTTCATTCATGTACCATAATTTGTTTAGCCATTCCTCAATCAATGGACATCTATTTTGTTTCTGATTCTTAGTTATCTCAAAAAACTGTTGCTCTAAATATTTCAGGTACTGTTAGGCTCCCATCTTTCACATTTTTATTTCATTATTTCCCTTGATATTCTTGATCTTTTGTTCTTCCAAATGAACTTTGTTATAATTTTTTCTAATTCGATAAAAAAGTTTCTTAGTAGTTCAATAGGTATGGCACTGAATAAGTAAATTAATTTGGGTAGGATTGTCATTTTTATATTAGCTTGTCCTACCCATGAGCAATTAATGTTTTTCCAATTATTTAGATCTAGTTTTAATTGTGTGGAAAGTGTTTTGTAGTTGTATTCATATAATTTCTATGTTTGCTTTGGCAAATCAATTCCTAAATATTTTATATTGTCTAGAGTGATTTTAAATGGAATTTGTCTTTCTAAGTCTCGCTGCTGAGTTGTTTTGGAAATATATAGAAATGCTGATGATTTATGTGGGTTTATTTTGTATCTTGCAACTTTGCTAAAGTTAGTGACTATTTCCACTAGCTTTTTAGTTGATTCTCTAGGGTTCTTTAAGTAGACCATCATCTCATCTGCAAAGAGTGATAATTTAGTCTCCTCTTTGCCTATTTTAATCCCTTCAATTTCTTTTTCTTTTCTAATTGCTACTGCTAGTGTTTCTAGTACACTATTAAATAATAGAGGTGATAAGGGGCATCTTTGCTCCATTCCTGATCTTATTGAGAATGCTTTTAACTTATCCTCATTGCAGATGATACTTGCTGATGGTTTTAAATATATACTGTTTATTATTTTTAGGAAAGTCCCATTTGTTCCTATACTTTCTAGTGTTTTCAATAGGAATGAGTGCTGTATTTTGTCAAAGGCTTTTTCTGTATCTATTGAGATAATCATGTGATTTCTGTTGGTTTGGTTGTTGTCAATTATGTGGATGGTTTTCCTAATATTAAACCATCCTTGCATTCTTGATATAAATCCTTCCTGATCATAGTGAATAATCCTCGTGATCATTTGATGGAGTCTTTTCACTAGTACTCTAAGATTTTTGCATCAATGTTTATTAAGGAGATTGGTCTGTAGTTTTCTTTCTCTGTTTTTGGTCTACATGGCTTTGGAATTGGTACCATATTTGTGTCATAAAAAGAATTTAGTAAAACTCCTTCTTTGCTTATTTTTTCAAATAGTTGGTATATTATTGGGATTAATTGTTCTTTAAATGTTTGATAGAATTCACTAGTGAATCCATCTGGCCCTGGGAATTTTTTCTTAGGGAGTTCCTTGATGGCTTGTTCAATTTCTTTTTCTGGGATGGGATTGTTTAAGTATTCAATTTCCTTTTTTGTTAATCTAGGCAATTTATATTTTTGTAAATATTCATCCATTTCACCTAGATTGTCATGTTTATTGCCATGTGATTGGGCAAAATAGTTCTTAATAATTACCATAATTTCCTCTTCATTAGAGGTGAGGTCATCCTTTTCATCTTTGCTACTGTTAATTTGATTTTCTTCTTTCCTTTTTTTAAATTAGATTAACCAGTACTTTATCTATTTTATTTGTTTTTTTTTTCAAAGTACCAGCTCCTAGTCTTATTTATTAATTCAATAGCTCTTTTACTTTCAATTTTATTACCTCTGATTTTTAGGATTTCCAATTTATCTGGGGATTTTTAATTTGTTCTCTTTCTAGTTTTTCAAGTTGCATGCCCAATTCATTGACCTCTTCCCTCTCTGATTTGTTGATATATGTACTCAGGGATATAAACTTCCCCTGAGTACTGCTTTGGCTGCAACCCATAGCTTTTGAAATGTTGTTTCCTCATTGTCTTTCTCTTCAATGAAACCATTAATTGTTTAGCCAACTAATTTTGGAGAATCATATAATTTAATTTCCATAATTATTTAATTTAATTTCCATATAATTTAATTTAAAAAATTATTAAATTTTTGATTTGCCTCTCCATGTACCCTTACTAACTATAATTTTTATTGAATTATGATCTGAAAGAGTTGCATTTATTATTTCTGACTTTTTGCATTTGTTTGTAATGTTTTTATGTCCTAATACATGGTCAGCTTTTGTGAATGTACCATGTGCTGCTGAAAATAAGGTGTATTCCTTTTTGTTCCTATTTATTTTTCTCCAAATTTCTATTAACTCTAATTTTTCCAAGATTTCATTCACATCTCTTACCTCTTTCTTATTTAGTTTTTGGTTTGATTTATCTAAATCTGTTAGAGCAGGGGTCGGCAACGTTGGCTCTCAAGCCATATCTGGCTCCACCTCCCGACAGGCCCTTCAGCCCCTGCCCCATATTCTAGTGCCTTCCACCTCCATCCTCCTTCTTCTGCAGGCCTTTATGGCTCTTACGGCCAAAAAGGTTGCCAACCATTGTGATAGAAGAAGGTTCAAGTTTCTCATTAATATAGTTTTACTATATATTTTCTCCTTAAACTCCAATAGTTTGGATGCTATACCATTTGGTGCATACATGTTGAGTATTGATATTTATTCATTGTCTATGCTGCCTTTTATCAGGATGTAATTACCTTCCTTATCTCTTTTAATCAGATCTATTTTTACTTTGGCTTTGTCAGATATCATGACTGTGACTTCTGGCTTCTTTTTCTCAGTTAATGCCCAATAAATTTTGCTCTAGCCTCTTACCTTTATCTTGTGTGTGTCTGAAACCCTTACATTTTTTCCTGCTCTTTCTTGTTTACCTTTTTATAGTTCACTTGAATTTTGTATTTGGACATAAAAATTTCCATTTAGTTCTGGTTTTTTCTTTAGAAATGCTTGGAAATATTCTGTTTTGTTAAATGTCCATACTTTCCCCTGAAAGTATATAGTCAGTTTTGATAGGTAGGTGATTCTCAGTTATAGACTCAATTCTCTTGCCTTCCTTAATATCATATTATAAGCCTTGTGGTCCTTTAGTGTGGAGGCTGCCAGATCCTGTGTAATTGTGACTGGGGCTCCTTGATATTTGAATTGTCTTTTTCTGGCTGCTTGCAATACTTCCACCTTGACTTGGGAACTCTTGAATTTGGCAGTTACATTTTTGGGAGTTGTCTTTTGAGGATTTAATATAGAGGGTGATTGATCTACTCTTTCAATGTCTATTTTGCCCTCTTGTTAAGACTATCAGGGCAGTTTTCTTGGTAATTTCTTGTAACTGGGCATACACACCAAGGAAGTCATTCTTTTGGTTTGCTTTATTAATTCTTGCTGTCTTGTAAGATCATTAGCTTCTACTTGCCCAGTTCTAGTCTTTAAAGACTGGTTTTAATCTATGATCTTTTGATTTTCCTTTTTTGGTTTGGTCTATCCTGCTTTTCATGGCTTTCAGCAAGTCAATTCTAGTCTCTAATTTACTTAGTACTTCATTTGATTTCTGTGTTTCTTTTTCTAAGTGGAAAATTTTGACTTTTAAACTGTTATTTTCTTTTTTAATTACTTTCATTTATTTTTGATGAGAGAGACAGTTAATGCTTTAACCTGCTGCCAGGCAAAGAGGAAAACTGCTCTGCTTTGGCTCAGAGTGTTTTTATTTTTACACACTTATTGTCTACACACATTTTTGGCAGGTAGTTTCATTTTTAACATATCTTTCCTTGTAGATAATGGAATAAGTCATACATTAACTTTTACTAAGTTACAAAGTTGTTTGATTGACAATCTATAATTATCCTATTTTCTTTAATTTAAACAAAGGATGCAAAGCTTTGCAGAAAATGTTTGTGTTCTTCGTCACGTGAATGACTGGGCTAGAAATTATTTTTCCATCCATCTGTGAGGTTCAAGACATGCATTTCAACTGGGAATAATGGTTCATTACATTTTTTAAAAAATTTTAAACCCTTAACTTCTGTGTATTGACTTATAGGTGGAAGATTGGTAAGGGTAGGCAACGGGGGTCAAGTGACTTGCCCAGGGTCACACAGCTGGGAAGTGCCTGAGGCCGTATTTGAACCTAGGACCTTCTGTCTCTAGGCCTGGCTCTCAATCCACTGAGCTACCCAGCTGCCCCCCCCGGTTCATTACATTTTACTAATTAAACTAAGAATTGGTTAATCTTTAATCATTACATAATTAATCAATAGTTATTCGTTACATTAATCGATTACACAATTAATCAGACTTCAAAAGATACAATTACCATAACCTGGTCTAAATATTATTCCAATAATGGCCTTTCATTTTTCAATATTTTTCAAAGGTAAGTTTGACATGTTCTCTAGGCCATGGAGTTAATAAAAGAGTCCAATGTAATGGAATGTATCAGCCTTCTCTTGGAAGGCAACTTTTCTATATTTCATCCATTGTTCTCCCTATTTTAGCATTCTGGTTCAGGGATCAGGGAGGCTTGGAAACAGTCCTGGTCTGCTATTATGCAAGCTTCTGTACATGGAAGTGAAAAATCCAAGTACAGTTTTGTTGGGGTTTTAAAATCTTATGAAGTGACTATTAGGGGAATTTCTGTATCATTACATGTAAAGGGTGAAATTTTCCTAGGAATCTATAGAGCAGGGGTTGGCAATGTATGGCTCTCGAACCATATCTGGCTCTTTTGAGGGCCAGATATGGTTCTTTCTGCAGGAGCCATAAAGTCAATTTTTTTCAGGCACTGTTATAGGAGTGCACACTGTTACAGGAATGCGCACTGTGAGCACTGTACAGCTCTCACGAAATTACATTTTAAAAAATGTAGCGTTTATGGCTCTCACAGCCAAAAAGATTGCCAACCCCTGCTATAGAAGGCTCTTAGTAACAGCCTTCAGCTGTTCTGTATTTCCCTGGGGTTGAGTAAGGTTATTGATCATTACAATTCCAATAATAGAATGTGTTAGTAAGAGAGGGGTCACATGGGGGAATCTGAGTGGGTGTTTCCATCCTTCCTGTAGGCCACTTTGCAGTCTCAGGATTCCATCTGTGACCATGTCAGACAGCAGGTATTTGATGGCTCCTGACACTTTTCTTCCCATTTTTCTTCTATCTATCTTTCTTACTTGGTTCTTGAACTCCTTTTTGAGATCCTCAAGAGTTTGTGACAAATTTCCATTTTTGGAGGGAAAGTTTGGATGTATTTGCTTGTTTGTCACTCTCTGGTGTTGCTCCTGTATTTTGCTCTTTTCCTCCATAGAAATTATCTAGTGTTAAAGGCTTTTTCTGCTGGAGCTTATTTCATTTGGCACTTGTAGATTGCTGCCCTGGTTTGTGTCTCTGTATTATCTTCTCTTCCCTGCCAGAAGTCCGAGAGGGGAGGGCAGGCAGTCCTTTGTGTAGCAAGCCAGCACTTGGAGGGGGAAGAGAAGGGAGGGAGGGACGGAGATAAGATCGATCATATAACAGGAAAACTTGTATGGAAAATCAATATTACATGTAATTGGTAAAAACTAAAAATATTAAAATAAAAAAAATTAAGTGAGGTAAAGATAAAAGTAATTAAAGTTTAAAAACATTATCAGTTGCCTTTGGCAAATGTTTAGATAATTTGAGTCTTCCATTGCTACTATATCTTGCTTCATTGTTGGGCTCATGATCTGTTTCTCAAACTCCTTATTTATATCCTCTTTCTGTCTAGTTGCTTTGTAGCATACTAAGCTGATGAAATTCCTTCTGTTATTCAGCCATTCTTCTTTACTCCAATGCTCTTGTCAACCTGGAGACCCCAAGTTTGCCCCCATCCCTTGGGAACTGGCCCCTAAGGAAGTCCCACACTGACCTTTCAGACTGAATGATATACCTTAAAGTATTTAATGATCCCAGTTTAGGTGGGGCTAGTAGATGCAGTCAAGTGTTAAGTACCGTTTTTTTGTCCTAGTAGTTTCCCCCATTGTATCAGAGATCCCAAGAAGACCAACACCAGTTCTGAAACATCCTTTTAGTATCCATTGTAGTAGACCACTCCCTGATGTCCCAGCCTTTGGTTACAGTCTCTTTTCCAAGCCTACTTATAATCTGTCAGTGTATGTTTGATGTCCTGAGTTTCCCAAAAGGTATATAAGATCCCTATATTTTATTGTTCTTCAGAAAATCATCTCCCGCATTGATTCTCACAGAGATATTGTTCCCAGAGTCCCAGAGCCCTTGGCTTTGTATGTTTTTTAGGCATTTGACTCTGTGTGGTGGCTGAACACCGAACACTATCTCTTTCCCAATTAAAGACTTGGTTTTGCTGACTACTTTAGAAGTTCTGTGTTTTTCCAGATTGACACTCTCTACCATTCTTCCTCTTTCTAGTTCTTACATTTAAAAATATGAATAGATTTTCTTTATCTGTCCTGTTTCTTATGAAATTGTAATCAATTAGAGTCATATTATAATTTTGGCCCATTAAGTCTCGACAAATATCTATGTGGTCAAATTTGCTCCCTTATGCCAAGACTATAATTCATTTTGTTTGTCTTTTAAACTTTGAGCATTTGCAGGTGAACATTTGAGGCTATGGGCTTTTGCTACTGAATCCAAGCTCACTCTAATATAAGCCAACTTTATATAACCAGGGCATGTCTGGGCATAGCCAGATCACCCAAGATGGAGCCACCCTTGAGGAAGCTTTGGAGCATATCTAGATTGCCTAATATAGTGCTCTTTTCATCTTCTAACAGGTGCGTGGGGGGAGCTTTCTTTGATTGGCTGCTTCTGTCTTTTTAACTGGCAAGACTGAGCTAGTCTGGCTTCATTCTTTTCTGCATTCTTTCTGCTGTTCCTTTTGCAGTAACTTATCGGTTGTTGCCCACAACAGATGTCTTGAACTGAATTGGTGAGAGGAGAAAGGAAGTTCTGCTCTCCTTTAACCCAGGCTCTGAGAAAGGGACTTGTGGGTGTTTGTTTCTATTTTGTGTTGTTTGTCCTCAGTTTCAGGTGCCTGAGCCATTGGAGCCAAGATTACAGACAGAGGGGTGCAGCCAACAAGCCCAACATAGATGCTGTGAGAAGTCAGGGTGCCTGGCACTGGGGGTGTCTGGGTTGGATTTGGAACTAGGACTATGCTCTATAGGAATTGAGCTAAACTGTGAATTTGATCCCTTTCCCCTCAGCAGAAACTGAGCTATAAGGGAGAGATGGATTATGTCTCTTATGTTGGGGAGTAAATTTGTGTAGTTGTGATTATACTTTCTGAAGTAAATATTTCTGTGTAAAAGCTAATTTGATCATTAGTGGCTAAATGGAACTAGAATACAGGGGACCACCCTCTTTACTAGGGGAAGCACCATCACTGGGGTCTGGAGCCAAAGGCAGAGAGTTTAGACACTCCCAACACCCTTAAAGGTATTAAAGAACTTGAAGGAGGAGGGTGAAATCCAATCTACTTGGCTTTCAGATAGTGGAGGCCAGGATACTCAGTGTTTTATATAAGCAGTCTTTTTTACTCTATATGCAGATGTTTAATGCCTACATAAACTGTAGAGGTATATGCTGTAAATTCCCTTATTTATTTTTATTTTTTAATTTTTAAATTCCTTTAAAAATTGAGTAGAATATAATTGTCTTGGGATATTCTGTCTTAAATATAGGGCATGCCACCTTCAATTCTTACAATCACTGCTGCAGGAGAAGACTATTAAAATAATCTAGGAAATTAATGGATGCATTCTAATTGTCTAGTTGGGATGGAGTAAAGAATGGGTATGAATTAGATTTTAGGGGGGCCTGAGGTGTCCTCTGTTGTTATTTCCTGACTGGCAATTAGTTTCTAAATAATTACTGTAACACTGGCCTTGGTGTTGCCTCCTTTCAGAATAAAGAAGGCAGTTTTAAGATCTATGCTAGGGAGTGCCTCATATCTGAATTAGCTATTGGGTGGTGAAACTACTTGGACCATTCCCTTTCTGACTACACATGCAAGGCTCTCAACTTTTAGGCAGGCTGAAATATCCCTTCTGTCCAATAGGAGTATAAAGCCTGAACTTTTCTATGTAGAAAGCAGTCAGAATTCCAATTTTAAGAGAGAATTAGTAAAATAATTTAAAATAGTAATTACTTCAATTACCTTGTCTGAACCTTCTTTTCTTTTGGAATAATTATCCTTCTCAATCCCCCCTAACCCCACACCTTACCACCTGCCATACACCTTGCTGAAGAATTCAGGTAGGCAACATATGATTACTACAATTTAATTAAGTAAAATTAAAAATGAAAGCTGAATACACACTCACTTTCACAGGGATGCAACTGAGACTGGTATATCTACCTGGTTTTGCTTTTTTCAGTTCTCTGCCCTTTTTTTCTATGCTAGGAATTACCCCACTTACTCCTATAAGAATATGGAGGTGGGGGCATTCTGATAGTTCTCTAGGTATAATGAGGATGGAGGAGCAAAGACTTTGGACTCACCCAGTCTGATCCTAGTTGATCATTAGGCGGGACTCGTAACTATTTATGGTTTTCTGTAGGTTTTGGTGACAGCTGATCTTGCCCTTTCCCCCTCTTCTCTCAGCCCCAATTTATTCTCATACCCACTGCCTAGATGACTCTCACAACTCTGCCCACAAGTCCCAGTCATTAATTAGGCACCACCCTTTTACTTATTTAATTTTGTTTTTTATGTAAGGGGGGTTTTAACCTAGATAATCACCCCCCCCCCATTTAAAGTAAATCATAAGATGCTACACTCTGACACATTTATAGGACAAGAACATATATGGTTTGACTAGATGTGAACAAGAAAATCACCCAAGCCTACGAAGCTATGATATACTTACCAGGTGATAACACATTTGAATCATGAATAAGCCCTGGACACCTCCCTAGATGTGATGGGAAGTTTTTTGGCTTGGTATACAGACTTGGTAATGCTACATAGGGCTTGTATAGGACTAGAGAACTGGAATATGAGATTTGGAGCCTCCCTTTTATTTAATAAACTTCAGTGGCTTCCTGTTACTTTCCAGGATCAAATATAAAATTCTTTGTTTGGCTTTAAAAACCCTTTATAACTTGACCTCTTCCTACCTTTTCAAATTTTCTTATGCCACATTTCCCTCTATGTACTTTATGATCCAGAGTCATTGGTATCCTTGTTATTTCTTTAATATAATACTGACTCTAAGCATTTTTACTGGATTATCTTGGCCCCCCTCCCCTCTTTTAATCTCTGCCTCCTGGCTACTTGACTTCTTTCAGATCTTAGCTAAAGTTCTACCTTCTTGTAAGATGCCTTTCCTTTTCCTTCCTATTCTTGCTTAGTGGCTTTCCTCTGTAGTTATATTCAATTTATTCTGTATATATTTTGCTTGTATATAGTTGTTTACATCTTATCTCCGCCATTAGACTTTGTGAGCTCCTTGAGAGCAAGGACTATTTTTTGTCTTTCTTTGTATTCCTAGCTCTTGGCACAGTGCATGGCGCCTAATAGGTATTCAATAAATGATAGTTGTTCTGATTGAAATGTTAAGGGATGTTAGAGGCAAGAGCTAAAAGAACTTATCAGGGTGTTCTTTCACTTCCCCTGGATCTATAATTTATACTCTTTTGGTACCCTTGAAGCCATTGCGGAAACTCCCTACTAAATATAAGCTTGGGCAGAACAAAGCAGGTATGAAGCTATCAGAGCATGTTTCAGTGTGTGTGTGTGTGTGTGTTTTGGATTGCTATCATTCATAATAGGATACTATATTTTTTAAAAATTTAAATCAACTTCAAAAAAAATACCCCTTTGGTCACTTGATAAGTAATTAGCTTTGGAAGTATTGACATTTTTATTATTTTGGCATGACCTGGCCACAAGTACTGACTATTCCTCTAACTATTTAAATTGTTCTTTATTTCTGCAAGGGGCCCTTTGTGATTGAATCAAGACTAGGGTTGTTTTTTTTTTTTTTGGTGTGTTTGTCAAGATGTGTCAGCATCTTGAATAATTTCCTAGAAGTTTCCAAGTATGCCATCATATCATCAGCATGTAAGGATAGTTTTATTGCCCCTCTACCTATTATTATGCCTTTGATTTCTTTCTTTTGTCTTACTGCTATTGCTAGCATTTCCAAAACTGTTTCAAATAATTGTGGAAAGATTGGGCATTCTTGCATCACACAGAATTCTATATAACTTAAGAATAATCATACTATCTAGAGATTGGATATTATTGATCACTTGCCCTAAGTTCTTAATTTTATGCGTAAGGAAAGTAAAGGCTAGAGAGTAACCCAAGCTTTCATAATTAGGTACAGAGCCACATTTCAAATCCATGATCTTGTCTAAAAGTCTACAATGTTCTGTGTCTTTATGGGAGTCTTTGGGTCTCTGAGGGCAGGAACAGGAGAAATTGAGTTTTCAAGACATCCAAGGCAGGTCTGCCTAACCACAGATCTGAAGCTAAGAAGTTGGAAGAAAGGATGAGATTATTCATGCAAATTCACAACTCAGGCCTTTATTAGTCTTTATTAGTCATGAATATTAGACTATTCATGGAATTTTTGCTTTGAGAAGCTGTTGGTCTTCATTCCACATATCTGATCCAAGTTAATTTCCCATTAGAGTATTAGGAGAGAGAGAGTAGGAGAGAAAAAAGGGAAGGAGAGATAGATATAGAGACAGAGAAAGAGGGAAAGAGGGCGAGAGAGGAGAGAAGGGGAGAGCTAGAAAGAGAAGGAAAAGAGGGAAGGAGGGAGGAAAGAGGGAGAAAACTGGTGGCAGCACGGCAATTATACTGTTTATTGCTGCTGTGTCAGTGACCTCTGAATATTAGCTACTGGACCTGAGACCAGGCAAAACTGAGGTTAAGGTCTGGAGATGTAGGCTGTGGGCCAAGATTTATGAGGAGCTTTCCTGTTGGAGCATTTTCCAAAGTGCTGAGAGTGGAGTACTGTCATAGCGTTAAGAGGAGCAGTGAGTTGTTGGGGAGGAAGGCTGGCCTATCTTGTGTTCCTTTGCCTTTTGAGTTAAAATGCTAACATCCCAGTTGGGCAACTAACATTTGAATGTTGGCTGGGGGTAGAGACATTGACATTTCCATAATTTTAACATTTCAAGGCAACTTTTATCTTTTTCCATATCCACAGACCAACAACTGGGGCCTGCGACTTTGTGGGAAGAAAAAGTCTAAGAGCTGGTGGTCTGAGAGCCTTTTGAACAATGGAAATACCAAGACCTTTGGGAAAACCTCTTTATTTGTTCTGAATTCCTTGGTTCAGGCCCTTGGGTGGTGGGAGGAGGGTAATGCCACCTAGTGGCCAAGTTATATAGTCTACTCCCTCCCCATTAACCAATTAATTGACAGCCCATTTTTCTGTAGGTTGCAAAGAGCAGAGAAATAAGCCAGGTGTGAGTTTCTATGGCTACTGAACCAACACCAATTGACCCAAGTTTTTGGTTCCAATGGGAAGGGGGAAGAGAATAACTTTTTATATAGTGCCTACTACCAGGTGCTATGCTAAGTGCTTCTTGTAAATATTATCTCATTTAATCCTCACAAAAGCTCTGAAAGGTAGGTGCTATTATCTCCATTTTATAGCTAAGGAAGAAGATAAGAGGTTGACTAATTTGCTTAGGGTCATACAACTAGTAAGTGTCTGAGGCCACATTTGAATTCAGGTTTTCTTGACTCTGGGCAGAGTACTTAATCTATTGGACCACCTAGCTACTGAACATTTATGAATAAATCAGTAAATAAATGAACAAAGAATAAGCATTGAACCCTAGTATTTTAGAGCTGGAAAGGACCCTCAAGATGACTTGGCCCATCTTCCTCTTGTTACTGATGAGGAAACAGGGTCAGAGGAGGCAGCAAACTGCTGAAGGTCATACTTAGGTCATAATAAATAGAACAAAGAAATGGCAGAATTTGGAACATGACACAGACCTTTATTAGAAACTCTCCCCTTCTTGCTTCCTTCCCCTCTACTCTGGTCCCCAGAGCCCTGCCCAGGGGCCTGCCTCTGATTCCATGTTCATAGACTTATCATGGGAACTATCATGGCTCTATAAAGAGGACTTAGGGGTCCTCAGATTCATCTGGTGGAGGCTTGATAACAGAGATTGTAGGGATAGATGAAGGGACATCTGAGCTACCAGCTTGCACATTGGGTTTTACAGTTTTTTCTGTAGAGGTTGGGAGCCTAGATGAGGCTGAGGACTTGGGTGAGAGTGGGGCCTTGGGTGAGGCTGGGGATTTGGGTAAAGCTGGGGATTTGGGTGAGATTGAGTCCCTGGGTGAAGTTGGGGGCTTGGGTGAGGCTGAGGTATCGGGTGAGATTGAGGGTCTGGGTGAGCCTGGGGGCTTGGGTGAGATTGAGGTTCTGGGTGAGCCTGGGGGCTTGGGTGAGATTGAGGTCCTGGGTGAGCCTGGGGGCTTGGGTGAGGCTGGGGGCTTAGATGAGGTTGAGGTCCTGGGTGAGGCTGGGGACCTGGATGAGACTTGGGGCTTGAGTACATCTAGGGACCTGGGTATGGGTATTGAGAAGATAGATAAGGATGAGCCACCTAAAGATGGCTTGACTGTGGAGATGGGTGGGCTTGAGGATGAGGATGAAGTTGAGGTAAAGTCGTCCAAAGCGGGGTTCCAAAGCGGGGGCCCATCAGGACCCCTCTGAAGCCAGCTATGGATCTGGGCCATGTCCCGGGCATCTTGGTGATCCTGCCTTAGCTTCCTCCTCCGCTCCAGCAGCTCCTGCCTGGTGTCTTGTAACACCTTTGTCCGTTGCAGGAGCTCAAGAAGCTCGTACCGAAGTCGCCTGTTTTCATTCTTGATAGACTGTATGTGGATGACGAGGGAGCGATTGGCTTCCCGCTCTGCCCTGCGCACCAGTAGCTGCAACTGTTGCCGGGCCTCACGCTCACACGCCGCCTTGTCTTCCAAGAAGCGCCCTTTCACGCAGTGTAGCAGTTGGGTGTGCTCCACACGCATGTGCAACAATTCTCGTTCCAAGGTCTTGATCCTGGCCATCTGTTCCAACTGAAGATCCTGAGAGAGTCCAGGGGACCATAGGGTCAGCCCCAAGGCCTTAACAGGGGATTCCCTTTGGGCATGTCCCCTAGGGGTTCCAAGAGTGACCCCACCTCCAGCCCTGTGAGTCAGCCTCTCACCAGAGCAACTGGTCGGGTAGAGCGGGCAGTCCTTAGAGCCCATCTCTGCAGGCATTACTGAGGCCTTCCTGTGTGGTCTCCCCCAGCCCCAGCCCCGCAGGCAGACTCCATCCTCTGCTCCCTCACGGCTCACTGACCTTGAAGGGCTGTAGCAGCTCCACCTGGTATGCCATGTTGGCCGCTCGGGCCTCCATCTCTGTGAGCTGGGCACGCACGGCATTCTCGCGGCCCTCATAGATAAGCGAGAGCTCTGCCTGCTGGGACTGCACCTGGGCCAGGTCTGCGCGGTTCTGGGCATCCAGTGTAATGATGAAGTTGGCCAAGTGCTGGGCCCGCGAGGACATGTACACTGTGTACTGCCGGTTTTCCTCACGTAGCCGGGCAGCCTCTCGGTCCAGAAAATCATTCTCTAATAGCACACTCTGCACTCGCTTCTCGTAGGTATCTAGCTGTTCTGTCAAGGATACAAACTCTTTCTGCAGAAACTCGTAACGCTCTGTCAGGGCCGCCGCCGTCACTGCGGCATCCATGCCTCCTGTGACCCCTGCGCCTTTGCGCCCCGCGCCCCCAGGCTTCTTCTTTGGGGCCATGGGGTAGAGCCTGTGGGGACATGCCGGATGTCAGGAGCATTGCCCAGCTCATTCTGCCCATTCCTTTGTGCCCTGGGTTCATCCTATTTTGGGGTCATCCCACCCATTCCTTTATCCCCCTGAGACTGTCACCCACTCCTTTATTCTCCAAGGCCACACCATCTAGTTTCCTGTCATTCTATGGTCATTCCTTCCTCTCCCTGCCATCCCCTCTCCTCCCTGACCTCCATCTCCAGGATTATTCCTTTCATTCCCCTTGTGCTGGGCAAGAATAAGAGAGATTGGATAGGGATTCAGCAGGAGGAAGAAGCAGACAGGTGTTGAGGGGTCAGTGGCTGCTGACCTGTTCTTTCTGGGTCCAGCTGGAGCCTTGTTGAAATCACCGGGTCACTCTGTTTCTAGCTCTTCACTGCCTGGAGATTCCTTCCTGTGGATGTTGATAGCCAGGCTCTTTAGAGGAGTTTAGAGTTCTATTGCCATAGAGAAGAGCAATGGAACTCCAAGCCCCTCCAAACGTTACTATTGCTATGGTATCAGCCTAGGACCTTGGCTCCATTCACCCTCCCCACAAGCTGTTTTCTGTGCAGTGATCACATGGAAGGAGCATCGCTGCATACTTTTGTATGTGGGATGCCTGTGGCCTATTGGTATCCTGTGTGCATATACTGGTGAAGAGACTCAGTGAGGTTTGTGGCTGCCTATGTTCCCCTGGGCTTTATAGGCCTGAAATGGAAGAATCAAGGTCTGGGTCGCTTAAGAGGCTTCTTTGTTGTGTTATATGCCTTTGGAAGCTTTTTTGGGGGGAAAGAGGGTGAGGAGTTAGGACAGGGGTGGTCAGGAATCTGTACTCACATAGCCCCTCATAGAATAAGCTGTCATCACCTCTTATTTGGTCCATCGTAATTATCTTCTAATTGATCTTTCTGCCTCAAGTGTCTCCTCATTCCATCTTTCACTTAGTCAAAGTGATGTCCCTACTCAAAAAACTCCAGTTGCTCCCTATTATATCCAAGATCAAATATACGTTGAGTATTGCCTGCTTTTCTACTTTTTTTTTAAAACCTCTAGATCTGAAACAAACAAGCCTTTAAGTGATTATCTCCCACCCACTTCAGGCTCTAGGACAGAGGTATAGAGAGCCAGACAATTTGAGGAAAAAGTGGCTGCCCCCCTATCTTTGGAGTTCAGATTTTTTTAGGACTGAGCCCAGTTATTCCTGCATAAGTGTAGAGCTAAGAGGTTCTCCCTAGTGAGAGAGTGAGAGTGAAAGAGCAGGCACCACCCCCTTCCCCTATCCTTACTTGCAACATTCTGTGTGTTATTGTTACATTTATATAGATCTCTATATTGTTTCATCCCATAGGGAATAAATTCCTTGAAGTCAAAATGACTTTTGGCTTTGTATCTCTGGGACTTAGCACAGTGCCCGGTGCATAGTAGGCTCTTTTCTTTTTTCTTTTCTTTTTTTTCTCCTCTTTTTTCTCCTCTTCTTTCCTTTCTTTTTTCTCTCCTCTCCTCTCCTCTCCTCTCCTCTCCTCTCCTTTTCTTTTTCTTTTCCTTTCTTTTTTTTAAAACCCTTACCTTCTGTCTTGGAACCAATGTGAATATTTATACCTCAGAAATCAGTGAATGCTGCAAATTTGGACTTATTTTTATTATTTTATTGATAAAAATATTATTTATTTTCCTTGGTCCCAGAGGGCAAAGCTATAGCCACACTGGGTAGAAGGTGAACAAAAGCAGCTTTATGTTCCATGTCAGAAATCACTTCCTGAGAGTAGTAGCTGCTCCAAAGAGGACTGGACTGCCCTGGGAGATAGTGAGGTAGTGAGTTTCCCTTTTCTAGAGTGTTCTAGAGGAAGCCTGATGGGATGTTGTTGAAAGGATACCTGTTCAGGTTTGAGGTTGGATTTAATGACCTCTGAAGTTCTGAGATTCCACATCTGAGAGTGATGTAGAAATCATAGTGCACTTAAAGGGATTGTTATCCTTATGGACTCAGGGTATATCCAATAAGAGGAGACACCTGGGCTACAGGGAACCCTGGCCCTGAAATGGGTAGGAGTTAGGACATCCTTTGTCCTCTAGGGAGGAAGAGAAAGTCTGGTCATGGCTAGGAGAGAGAAGACCCCAATTCCTAACTAAACTACCTTCCCACATATCTACTTCGGATGAAGTCTTTGATGAAGAGATGGCCTTCTTACCAAAGATAAATCCTCTGCACGTACCCTTTTTGTTTTCTCCAATAGATTGCTGGAGATTGCTCCCACTATTCTTTCCATGATCTCTTTAATCTTCAGTCTCTCTATTGGTGTCTTCATTGCTGCCTACAAACACACTGATGTCCTTAAAAACTCTCATCAAATCCTACCATTGCTATAGGATAGTGTCCTGATTTTTGCCTTCTCGTCTCAGAAAAAAAATTTGAAAAATGGCATCTGAAGGGAACAGTGATTGAAATATCATGAAGAAAAAGTCACACCATCAACAGCCAAGAATCAGTAAAAAACAAGATATCCTTGCAAAGGCAATTTTCTTGTTGTGGACATATCAGAATTTTACATGAGTTAACAAGTCCTGGAAACCTTCTATAAAGGAAATCTTCTATAAACGAAATGAGTCAGGGGGTCTTTGCTTAAATCTTCTATAAAGGAAATGATTCAGAGGGTCTTTGCTCAATAGGAAAGTCTGATATTGCTCAAACAGACTCTTACTGACACTTTGGCTGCTTCAGACAGTGCTTATGGTGGTTCTTCTGATTAGGATTACGGGTATACTTGGAATTAGCATATCAAAGTTCCCTTTCAACTAGATAGTATCCTTTACTAGGATGGCCCAGACCCCTAGTCTCCCAGATAACTTCACAGACAAGAATCTTCTTTCTAACATCTGCTCTATTTCCTTATCAAAAATAACAGAAAGATTTGAACCTAGGACCTCCTGTCTCTAGGCCTGGCTTTCAATACACTGAGCTATCCAGCTGCCCCCTGTCTATAAAAGCTCTTTTACAACTCTTTTATGTGAGATAATTTATCTCATTCCAAGTCATCCACTCCTTTAATATAGAAGCTATTAAATCTTTGAGTTATCCAGATTGTGTTTCCATGATATTTGAATTATTTCTTTCTGGCTGCTTGCAGTATTTGGAGCTCTTTGATCTATTTTGTGGCCAATTGTTTTTGCAGTGATTTATTCCACCTTTTCTTCTATTTTTTCATTCTTTTGATTTTGCTTTACTGTATCTTTTTTCTTTTCTTTTCTTTTTTTTTTAAATAACTTTTGCCTTCCACTTCAGAATCAATACTATGTATTGGTTCCAAGGCAGAAAAGTGGTAAGGTTAGGCAATGGGGATTAAGTGACTTGCCCAGGGTCACACAGCTGGGAAGTGTTTGAGGTCAAATTTGAACGTAGGACCTCCCATCTCTAGGATTAGCTCTCAATCCACTGAGCTACCCAGCTGCCTCCTGTTCTACTGTTTCTTTATGTCTTATAGAATCATTATCTTATATTTGTCCAACTCTACTTTTTAAGAAATTGTTTTCTTAAGTGAGCTTTGGTACCTCCTTTTCCATTTGTTCAATTCTGCTTTTTTAAGTTCTTTTCTTCAGCAAATTTTTGTATATCTTTTTTATTTGGCCAATTCTGTTTTTTTTAAGGTGTTATTTTTATTCCCAATCAGAATTTTTTTTGGAAACATCATTGTGAGCCCTGGTCCAGGGCCACTGTAGAAACATGTTCAATATGTTTCCAAATCATACAATTCTTACTAATACTGGGACACTATAGCAGTCTTAAATGTCAAATGGTCACATAGAAGGAATTTGCAACACTTAACATTTAACACCATAGTGTAATAATCTACCCATATTTAAGATGAACACATAGCAATGAGAAATTGAAAATTCCTATTCCATAAATGTTTTCATCATGTCAAATTGTTATAAATAAACATTAGTGAAGAGAAAATAATGACATTTCTAGCTTGTCTTTATACACCAATGGCAAATGGGTAGGGATGTTTCATGACTACCTGACCAGGCCAGGGGGCCTCAGCCCCAACTGGGCCCAGTTTAGGGGCCATCCAGTCTGGTGTGGAACAGCACAGATAGAGGAGTCACTAAGACATTCTGTGTTTATAAGACCAGCTACTGCCTGGACAACTTTACCAAGTGGCAGGCCATTCATTCTGGAAAGAATTAGGAGGGATGAGTTGGTTCAAGATATGTTTTTACATGATATTTAGTAACTGTAGGGGTGAATGGGGGGAATTGGGGGAACACTGGGAAGAAGAAAAGAAGAAAGTCTAACTTTGTATAGAGAATAAGGGCATAAGCAGACTATTGCAGCTAAGAACCTCAGTGAAGATCAGGCCCAAGATCATCTCTACAATGATCATCTCTCCTCCTTGACTTGAGGGAGTTCAGAGAAGCCAATAGAAAAAGATGAAGAGGTGGAGGAGAGTATTCTAGACTTGGAGTCAAATAGTACAAAATTATGGAAATATAAGATGGAATGTAGTATGTGAGAAACAACAAGAAAAACAGTGGGAAGAAAGCTAAGTGTTGAGACATGGGACCTAGATTTGCATTCTGGCTTTCATATTTGATACCTATGTGGTTGTGGGCAAGTCACTTAATTTCTGTGAGCCTCAGTTCCTCTGAAAAATGAGATGATGTAACTAGATGATTTCTCAGATTCCTTACAGATCTAGACTTGTGATTCTATTAAAGTATCACTGGATTTCATGTCCTCCAAAGGAGAATTTGAGGCTGCAACTGTCACAACCTAGAAATATCATGACTTTGTTTCCCTTAAGCACCTTAAAAAAGCAAAACAACATGATTCTGGGTGAGCTCTGGGACAGAAGAGGTGAGCTGTGAAAGATGACTGTGCTAGTGGTGGCAGTGTAGGGAGAAAGGAACTGATGAGTCCTTACCTGAAGGCTTTTGGGACTATAGAAACTGCTTGCGAAACAGGAACAACAGAAAGAGGCCCAGACTTCTTTTTTTTTTTTTTTAATTTTATTTTTCTTATCATGCAAAACACACTTCCATATTAGTCATTGGCACACTCATACAAAACCCAACCCTCCAAATAAAATCATAAAAACACTGATGTGAAAGAAAATATTCTTTGATCCACATCCATCTGACTCCAACAATTCTTTCTGTGGGAGGTGGATAGCATTCACCCTTATAAGTCTTTCAGGATTGTCCCAGATCACTGCATTGCTTAGAGTAGTCAAGTTTTCACAGTTAATCATCATACAATATTGCTGTTACTATGTACAATGTTCTCCTACTTCTGCTTATTTCATTCTGTGTCAGTTCTTTATAGATCTTTCCAGCTTTTTCTGAAATCATTTTGCTTATCATTTCTTATAGCACAATAGTATTCCATCACCAACATATGTCATAATTTGTTCAGCCATTTCCCAATTGATGAATATCCCCCTCAATTTCCAATTCTTTGCCACTACAAAAAGAGCTGCTATAAATATTTTTGTACAAATAGACCCTTTCCCCTTTTTTATGAGCTCTTTGGGATACAGACCCAGTAGTGGCATTATAGGATCAAAGGGTATGCATAGTTTTATAGCCAGGCATAGTTAGGCCAGGGCTTCTTTAGGGGAGAAAGGGAGAAGGAAATCTTCAGTTAGAATCACCCAACTTAGTAAATCAATAAATCAACAAACATTTACTAAGTTCTTAAGATGCCTGAGCTAGATGCTATGAACATAAAGACAAAAAACCCAAAACCAAACCAAACCAATTCCTGCCTTCAAGTAATTTACTTTCTAATTTGAGGGAAAAATAAATATTTAGGTAATAATAATAATAGCAGCTAGCATTTACATAGTGCTTTAAGTTTTATAAAGCATCTTTCATATTATCTCATTTGTTCCTCACATTAATCATTGGAAGTAGGTGCTGTTATGATCCCCATTTTAAAGATAAGGAAACAGGGTGAAAGAGGGATAAATGACTTTCCCAGGGTCACACAATTAACACATGTCTAAAGTAGGTTTTGAACTCAAGACATCCTGACTCTATGTGCAATACTCTATCCACTGCATCATTCAGATAGATGCATTGGCTTCCTGAGTGGCTTTGGGCAAGTCACTTGATCTCTGCCTCTATTCATCATTTGCAAAATGAGATTATTGACTAGATGACCTCAGTAGTTCCCTCCAGCTCTAGATCTATGTAATACAAAATATAAATGTAAGATCTTGGCTTGTGGGATGTAGCCTAAAGAACATTGCCATGGAAATGTCAGACTCTGGAAATGGTTGAGAAGATCTCTATGAACTAATGCAGAGCCAATAGAGCAGAACCAAGAGAATAATTTATACAATGAAAAAACTTTGAAAGTCTTTAGAATTTTTTATCAAATTATACGTTCAAAAAAGAAGATGAAATATGTCATTTATTTCCTGTCAGAGGGGTGATAGATTTCCAGTGGAGAGAGAGGTATACAGTTTTGAAAATAATTGATGTAGGAATTTGTTTTTTTGGACTATACAGGTTTATAATGTAGGTTTTATTTTTATTAATATTTTACTAATATTAATAATTAACAATATTAATTGTGGAGGGTGGTACAAAGGAGAGATGACCACTGCATGTAAAAATAAATTAACCAAGCTATTCAGAGAAAGTTAAAATATTAATGTATCATCAAAAATTAGAAGTGAACAATTAACCACTGAAAGTTATTGAACATCAGAGTATCATGGCCAGTCCTATGATTTGGGAAAATCATTTTGGTTGTCTCATAGTGGATACATCTGGGAGAAGAGAGATTTCTGTCAGGTAGATCAACTAGAGGGAAAATATTAGCATTTAGGGGACGGGACTAGGAAAAGCAGAAAGTGAATTTTGGGTTGTGGTTTGAAGAAAGCCGGGAAAGTCAGGAGATGGAGGTGAGGAGGGAGAGCATGCCAGGCATGGGAAACAAGAGTGTTTTTTTTTTTTCCTCATGAGAAACAGGAAGAAGACCAGTGTTACTGTCACTAAATTTTAGGAAGATCATTTTGATAGGTGTGTGAAGGATGAATTTGAGTGGGAAGAGACTTAAGGTAGGTAGACACACACTGGAGGGCAAATTTCCTCAGGCTCATCTTCCACAGGAGATATGTAAGATTGACAAAGAATTTCTTCTGTCACTGAAGAAATCTTGTTATCCCCCAGCAGGAGAAGGTACTTTGACTGGTAGAGTCACACTTCAGTAGTAAAATCAGCATATCCATGATACTGCATAATATGCTTCATCCATCTGGAGAAAGACACAAAATCAGAGATCTATTGGGATTAGCCTCCCAGTTCATCAGGGCCAGTTTTCTGTCTCTGATGAGGGCATGGAAATGTTTTATTCAGTTACTGGGGTTTCCCTCTCTAGTGCTACCCTTTCTAGTTACTAAAGATAAGGTAAGAAGTTTTATATAGTCAAAGAATCAATTAACAAATCAATCAATTAGCTGAAATGTAATCACAAAGTTAAAACAGCTATTAAGGAATTTTATTCTATCACTACAACAATGTGTGAATGTCCTTAAACTTGACAGGACTTTAGAGCCTTAGCCACTGGATGAAAGAAACTGATAATACACCGGAAGCCTCTTGTGAATGACTGAGAGAATCAGTTCCATGATCATCTTCTTTTTTTTTTTTTAATAATTTTTTATTTTTAGAAAAATTTTCCATGGTTACATAAGTCATGTTTTTATTTTCCCCTTCACCCCCTCGACCCCCCGCTCCCCCTCCGCTGTAGCCAATTCACATTTCCACTGGTTTTATTATGTGTGGTCAGTCAAGACTTATTTACACATTATTGATAGTTACATGGGCATGGTCTTTTCAGGTCTACATCCCCAATCATGTCCTCAACAACCCAAGGGTCTAAGCAGTTGTTTTTCTTCTGTGTTTCTACTCCTGTAGTTCTTCCTCTGAATGTGGGTAGTGTTCTTTTCCATAAATCCCTCAGAATTGTCTTGGGTCATTGCAATGCTGCTAGTACAGAAGTCCATTACATTCGATTTTACCACAGTATATCAGTCTCTGTGTACAATGTTCTTCTGGCTCTGCTCCTTTCACTCTACATCAGTTCCTGGAGGTCTTTCCAGTTCACATGAAATTCCTCCAGTTTATTATTCCTTTGAGCACAATAGTATTCCATCACCAACATATACCACAATTTGTTCAGCCATTCCCCAATTGAAGGGCATACCCTTGCTTTCTAGTTTTTTTGCCACCACAAAGAGCACAGCTATAAATATTTTTGTGCAAGTCTGTTTATCTATGATCTCTTTGGGGTACAATTCCAGCAATGGTATGGCTGGATCAAAGAGCAGGCATTCTTTTACCACTCTTTGGGCATAATTCCAAATTGCCATCCAGAATGGTTGAATCAGTTCACAACTCCACCAGCAATGCATTAACGTCCCAATTTTGCCACATCCCCTCCAACATTCATTACTCTCCCCTGCTATCATTTTAGCCAATCTGCTAGGTGTGAGGTGGTACCTCAGAGTTGTTTTGATTTGCACTTCTCTAATTATTAGAGATTTAGAACACTTTCTCATGTGCTTATTGATACTTTTTATTTCTTTATCTGAAAATTGCCTATTCATGTCCCTTGCCCATTTATTAATTGGGGAATGGCTTGATTTTTTTGTACCATTGATTTAGCTCCTTGTATATTTGAGTAATTAGACTTCTATCTGTTTTTTGGAAAGTGTTTTGTAGTTATGTTCGTATAATTCCTGTATTTGTTTTGGTAGATAGATTCCTAAGTATTTTATATTGTCTAGGGTGATTTTAAATGGTGTTTCTCTTTCTACCTCTTGCTGCTGTGATGTTTTGGAAATATATAGAAATCCTGATGATTTATGTGCATTTCTTTTGTATCCTGCAACTTTGCTAAAGTTGTTGATTATTTCTACAAGCTTCTTAGTTGATTCTCTAGGATTTTTTAAGTAGACCATCATATCATCTGCTAAGAGTGATAGCTTAGTCTCCTCCTTGCCTATTTTAATACCTTCAATTTCTTTTTCTTCTCTAATTGCTACTGCTAGTGTTTCTAGTACAATGTTAAATAATAGAGGTGATACTGGGCATCCTTGTTTCATGCCTGATCTTATTGGGAAGGCTTCTGATTTATCCCCATTGCATATGATGCTTGTTGATGGTTTTAGATATATACTGTTTATTTAATTTTTAGCAAAGTTACTTCTATTCCTATACTTTCTAGTGTTTTCAGTAGGAATGGATGTTGTATTTTGTCAAAGGCTTTTTCAGCAAAGAGTTGTATCCGAGCTGTTTAAGAGCACTTTACCAAGAAAGAAAGAAGGAAAGAAAGAAGGAAAGAAAGAAAGAAAGAAAAGAATTTTGATACTCAGAGGTATACCCTTTGCCCCACATGTAATCTACGTGTGTGCTTTACTACCAATACTTGAAGTTTGAAGCCCCTTCTTTCTATGGAAACTGTATTTGTTGGAGATTTTTTTTTATCTTTTTTTTTTTTTTTAACCCTTGTACTTCGGTGTATTGTCTCATAGGTGGAAGATTGGTAAGGGTGGGCAATGGGGGTCAAGTGACTTGCCCAAGGTCACACAGCTGGGAAGTGGCTGAGGCCGGGTTTGAACCTAGGACCTCCTGTCTCTAGGCCTGACTCTCACTCCACTGAGCTACCCAGCTGCCCCCCATTTTTTTTAAAGGGGGATGTTTTATATCAATTTTTGATAGTGAGCCATCTTAGTAAATGCCATGGTTTAAAGCTGATTAAGGATACTAGATGTTGTCAGTGGTAAGCTCCTGAGTTAGGAGTAGCCACGTATAGGATCATACCTAGGACCTGAGGCATCAACTTACATCAAGAGACCCAGTCTGAGAAGTGTGAATTCAAGTTGTATATAAGACCTCAAAGGGGCTCTTACACAAATACCCTTACCCCTCTTTGAATATTTTGGCATACAAACTGAGGTTGAAATCTTTGTAAGACCCTCAGGGAGCTCAATCTGTTTGTAGAAACACAACATAAATGTATAGAAAGATGAACAATAACATAGGTGATAATGGTCTAGTGAGAGGCCCATATAATTAAGGGCAAAGGAGGCTAGAAGATAGATGAACCATTGAAGGTTTAAGCAATTTTTGGAGATGGAGGTTTAGGACTGAGTCTTGAAAGATAAGATTTAGAAAAACAAGGAGGAAAGAGGAGTATATTAAGTCAGGGAGAATGGGGCAAGCAAAGGCTTGGATGTTGAACTGAATGATATACATTCAAGGGATAGTGAGAAGACCATTTTTGCTGATGCAAAGAATATGTGAAGGAGGATAACTGGAAATAGGGTATATTTGAGACTGGATTTAGGAGGGTCTTCAATACCAGTCTGTGGAGTTTATTTTGTTCTGTGAAAAGTTGGGGTCTCAGATGATCCTCAGAGTAGGGGAAAACATTGTTGTTATTCCATGATTTGTCAACCAACCAGCCAACCAAGTTATCTGAGAATGGATCACATTTTACACAGCTCTGAATCCCCAAAGATTGCACAGAAAATGCCAACATTGGTTTATTGAGGGATGTGGGACTGACTGATAAGGGTTCTAAGTACATCAGAGGCTAGGTAATCTGGAAGGGGAGTGAAGTACTAAAGTACTATAGCCAGGAAATAAGGGGTTAAGGAACTCTTACCTTCCCCTTCTCACTTAGACAACCTACAAGTTTTGTTTTAGCCAATTTTCATGAAAACATAATATTTAGAACTGGGAAAAACTATAGGGAGCTATGTGGTACAGTGGATAGAGTTCTGAGTTGTAACAATTAAAAATGATAAAGGCTGATATTACTAGAGAAATTAATAGTTTAATTAAAGCCATTTTGATAAAATATATAATTTGACTATGCCTGACTATATTTAAAAATGCCACCCGTTCGTATCTCACCCATCTTCGTTAGTCTCGCATGCCAGAGAGAGCGTCTAAAAGCCCGACCTCCCAATTTAAGTCAAGCTCTGCGTTGGTTCTCGTCTGATGTAATCATGTCAGAAACTAGAAACCCATTTGATCACGGGAAATGTAGTCTCAAAGTCCCCCACATGTCCACAGGAAGTTTGTAAGATACTTTTAAATGGCACCTCCCTGAATTCCAAACACACAGAGTTTAGAACCAGGAAGACCAGAAAGACCAATCCAGCCCCAGAAAATAACTAGCTTTGTAACCCTGGTTGAGTCACTTAACCTTTGTTTGCTAAGTTTCCTCATTTGTAAAATGGGGTACTTAATAGCATTTACTTCCTAGGGAAGTTGTGAGGAGAAACTGAGATAATACTCATAAAACACTTTGAAAATCTTAAAGCACTATATAAATGCTTGATATTATAGTTATTGCTATTATCTTTATCTAGTTTAAGCTACATCTTACATGTAGCTTACAAAGTTACGTTTTACCTGTAGCACACTCTTTGGGGACCAGTCAATCAGTCAGTCATTAAACACTTAGTATGTTCCCAATATTGGGCATATATAAAGAAAGAGAAAAACACAGTTCTTGCCCGCAAGGAGGTCACATTCTAATTGAGACAACATGCAAATAACTATGTATACACAAGACATACTCTCCCCAACTGGCACTGACCCTTATGTTTTGGGTTCCTAAAAGGAAGCTACTACTGCTCTCAGTATTCTAGGGGTAACTCTGAGGAGCTATCCTTTTAATACTGTTTTTGATGTCCCCCACACTAGTGTGTTTTCCTTTCATAATCAGTCAGTAGCCCCAATTAACTTCTAGCAAGGGCATTTACCAAGAAGGTATTGTTAGAAAAGTGCATATAAAATATTTCACACACAAATTCTGGGGTGCACTCTCACACAAATATAACATCTATGGGACCCAAACCTCCTACTGCTTTAGTATTTCTGATCCCAATTTAAATGCATTGTTTGATACTGTCAATTGATAACTAGAGGGAGAAGGAGAGAGAAAAATTCCCTCCTGTTTTTTTCTACTTCTGATTCCAGGGTTGGTGAATTGTGAACTGGAATGCTTTCACCTTGTGATGTCTTATGTATAGGTGGTTATTTGCATGTTGTCTCAATTAGAATGTGGGTTCCTTGAGGGCAAGAATTGTGTTCTTGTCTATCTTCATATACACAGTGCATATGGACCATATGCATGTCTGATTCTTTTGACCAATCACAAGATGTTTCTTGTGTCAACTACCTTCATCCAATGTCCAAAAGCCTACATAATTCTCTATAAATGACTAAGGGCTTAATCACACTTTTGAAGGAGAATTTTTTAACCCTCCTGATATCAGGGCATGGTTACATCTTGTTTTTTCATGAAAATCTTGTCACATCTATTGATTTATTAAATTGAGATTTCTGGACCTTTCATGATTACATTAATTGGGTGAAAGTAGAGTCCCTTCCATCCCTCCTCCTTCCCTCCCTCCCTCTACAGATGCTCAAGTTAAATGCTTTGCTAAGAAGCAGCAGAAGTGGGATTTGAATCCAGACTCCTGATTCTAAATCCAAAGTTCTTTCCATTGCACCAAATTCTCTGGTGTCAGGACTCATAACAAAGGAACCTTTCTGAATCCTCCTAAATGCTTTTGTCCTCCCTCTGATGATTATCTTTACTGTCTATTACTACTATTATCCCTGTCTATGCTTTGGTTAACACAGCTTAATAAATATTTCTGGATTGATTGATAGATGAGAAACTTGCTTAAGTTCATGTAATCAGTAAATATTAGAACCTAGATTCAGAGACACAGGTCTATTCATCTTTCTCCTACAGAAGAATGCCTTTTCAGGGGGGCAAGGTATCATGTCTGTTCTGTCTTTCCATGGAAATAATGTAAAGAATGATACTGATGATCTAGATGTTAAAGAGGGTTGGAAAAAAGGGAAAAGGGAGAGAGGGAGTGAGAGTGTGAGGCAGAGACAGAGATGGATAGATACACAGAAATATAAAGAGACATAGAGAGAAACAGAGACTGTAAAGAAAAAAGAAGAGAAAGTTCTGTAGGGAGAGACAAGAGGAAAAGTCAGGGAGAATTAGAGAGGGAACAATTAATTAAGAGGAAAAGGATGAAGATGGATGAAAGGGAGGGAGGGATCAGTCTACTCTTTCAGTTCTGGATTACCTTTTCAGTGGTCCAGGAGCAGGAAGGAATGATACACATATTTTAGAAATAGGTAGATGACAAGTAGGAGTAGAGTCCCAAGGCTAAGAGTAGAAGATATAGTGATGCTCAGGAAGATCCACCAACTGAGAAAGTCCATCTGTTTCCACTTCTCTCTGTAAATAAATCCTGGGGGTCAAACCCCAAAACCCATTAGCTGGAGTCCAGGCCTGAGCATGTCTGGGTAACTGATTTCTGCTTTCATAGCAGACCTGGCAGTCCCCATTGTCCTTGACGAGCATAGAGTTAAAGTCTGGGCTACATTCTAAAAGGACAGCATAATGAATGGACCAAGTAGGGAAACATTAGGGATAAGAGTTGCATAGCAATTTTGGGGCCTTGAGCTCTAATTTCATCTTGTTCCCCTCCCAATAACTCCTTCCCATCTCCCCCAACTCTTTACCTTCACATCTCTGCATCATCCATAGATAACAAATGGCAAGGCCAATTTGAAATGCTGTAGCCACAGTTGCGATCCCATCCACATCCATTATCCAGGGAATGTTCTGGAGAAAATATTCTAAAAAGTGTGTGACAATAACACTTCTAACCTCTCTTATTCTCCTCCATACCTCTTCTCCCCATCAATTAGGGAATAACTTTTCTTTATGTCCTCCTTCTCCATGTTTTTAGTACCTCCACCTTAAATTACCTTGTATTTTTTTTCTTACATATTCTGGATATAATTCAACAGTTACTTCATTGTTCTTCTTAAAGCAGTGGTTCCTAAATTTTTTTGGCCTACCATCTCCTTTCCTGAAAAAATATTACTTAGCCCCCTGGAAATTAATTTTTAAAAAAATTTAATAGCAATTAATAGGAAAGATAAATGCACCCGTGGCCATCACTTCCTCCCTGGATTGCTGCAGCACCCACCAGGGGGCAGTAGCGCCCAGTAAATTCCTATATTTGGCAGTTAAAACTCTTCAGAACTTCACCCTATCCTACCTTTCCATCCTTTAAACATATTACTGACCTTCATTTATTGACTTTGTATGGCTACCTGTTGCTTCTTATGAAACTCCATTTCTCATCTTTATGCTTTTGCTAAGGTTGTCCCTCGTTTCTGGAATGCTCTCCTCCTTTACTCAAGAGATTGAGGTTGAAGAAAGGGACAAGAATATTTTATCTCCCTATCCTAGGTGACAGAAAAAACTTTGCATATATAGTTGGAACTTCATCCACATTTGCTAAATAAAAGTTATGAGCTCTGAAGCAAGTTAAGGTTTTGATGATGAAACAGAGAGTAAGGAGTGCATTCTAGACATGGGCAATGCCTGTGTAAAGAAATGTAAGTAAGAAATAGCACGATGAGTTTATAGAACATTCCTGTGTGGTTGGAATGTATCATGCATGAAGGAGAATAATGGGAGAAAAGTCTAGGCTTGAACAGGATTCAGACTAGAAAACAGTTTGTCTGAAAAAGATATAGAATTTTTAGTGGACCACAAGCTTATTATAAGTAAGCAATGTCCCGTGGCTGCTGAAGAAGTCAGCTAGATTTTTGACTACGTTAAGAGATTGCTTTCAGGACCATGGATGATCATGCCCCTGTACTCTGTCCTCTGGAGTAATGCTTTCACAGTTCTAGGAACTGCAGCCTAAGAAGGATATTGGTAATCTGGCAAGTGTCCAGAGGTGGGCAGACAGAATGGTGAAAGGTCCTGAGTTCTTGCCATATAAAGATCAGATAAAGGAATTGGGTAGGTTTAGCTTGGTGAAGAGAAGGAAGATTCAGGGAGACATGTAAGTGGTTGTCAAGTTTTTGAAGGGTTATTATGCAGAAAAGAGATTAGATTTATTCTATTTGGCCCCAGAAGGGATGGCACAAAAAAAGGTGGTATTGCAAAGAAATAAATTTAGTTTTGTCCTAATAATTTAAGCTGCCAAAGTGTGGAATAGGTTGCCTTGAGAAGTGGTGAGTTTCTACTTCTTTGAGGTTTACAAGCAGAAGCTGGATGATGCATCACTTGGTAATGTTATATTGGGACTTAATTTTACATATAAGTTGAACTAGATGGCCACTGTGGTCTTTTCCAGTATTGAAATTCTGTCATTATATAACTGTTGGTTAAAGACTTAAGGATAGATAGGAATCTTTAAACCTTTCAGAACCATCCTGCTGATGAGGTTTTGTGAATATGTGGAGAAGAGGAAGTTGGAGATATAATGTTATTTGGCATTGCAATATGAAAAGCAGCATGATTGACAGCAGTTTGGAACTTAGAATCAATCGAGCTTGCCATGAGCCAGCAAGGGCAAAAGTCAGTTGCTGGGAAGACTATAAATAGCAGGATTTTGGACCAAAGGGGGGGTCTCAGTTTTGAGAAGGGATTTTGGTGGGAGGTCTTGGTTGGGATTTGGGTAGGCCAAATCAACTTATGATACCAGCAACCAGCTCTGATCACTATCATACTCTCAAATCTTGTGTGACTCCATACTGTATATCCTGACTGAATTACTCATCAAGAAGAAGCAGTATCAATCATCATCAAACCTGATTCAGGTTAAAGCAACCTGGCTTTGCCAGGTTGGATCTGGCAGGCAAAGCCACAACAACTGTCTAACAAGAAACCCTGATTACCTTCAATTCTCATAACATCTGATCATCTATAACTTAAGCCAAGGATTTCCTTTAACCCTCTCTCCTTCAATTCCCTGTTCCCTTCCCTAAGTTTTTTACCATTAAATCTTAAACTTACTTAGGTGAATGTCATTCTTTACCTCAAGGATTAACAATCATATCCTTGGGTAGTTGAAGAAGGAGGGATTATTCCAACCAAAGTTAAGTTGCAGCCAGCCAGCATTTATCCACATTTTGGGGCCAGGATAAGCAGTCATAAGAGCTGTGTGATCTAAATCACAGCCTCTTCACTCACCACTTATCCTGAAACACTGTTATATTGAAGTTGGGTATATTAGTTTCTTCACAAATATTCCTTTAGGGTCCTTAGTGTTCACCACCACAAATTAGTGCTACACCTAGGGATTTCCACACTCACTCAGCTTCAGCTCCTCACACCATCAGAGGAAGACCTTGGTGCCCCCATTATCCTATAACAGAGGGAGTGAGGAGAATAGTGACACTGAGAGGGAGGGTGCATTAGATGGATTGACTTTAAGGTGCAGATCTGGAGGCAGTGACCTATGGGAAGTTTTTGAAGGTTGTTGATTCCAGGAGTGTGTAGGAAGAAGTGATGTGTGTAGGAAGAAGTGATCAGTGGCTGGGAGATGGATGAGAAGTCATTACTCTGATTTCTTATTTCTTTCTTGCCTTTCCTTTTTAGATATATTCAGTATGCTGGTGAGTAACCCCTACTCCCCACATTCCCCTTATAGTTACCTCTGAATCGTCGGATGAAAACCACAGTAATAATAAAGGACAGTACCCAATACATCACAATGAATGCAGTGAAGATGTTCCACCAACGAATCTGTTGCTCAGCTCCCTCACCTAAGAGGAGATGGTTTAAACATTACTTTGGAATATTAGCTTTCTGCCACGTGAGAGACTATTAGGCTACATTAATAGTGATATTTATAATAATTTTATACAGAAATAAGTCAGTTGTCAGAAAAAAGTGGCCAAAAGAGCCTAAAAAGCTTTTAGTCTGCTTGACTTGTCAGGCAGAGAATCTTCAAATACTTCCTCTCTATTGGTTCCTTCTCTGTTACCTATAAATGCAACAAAGTTTTCCCCAACCATTAAAAACTCTTGCTCTACTACTATCCGTGACAGCTGTTATTCTATGTTGCTCTTTTTTTTTTTATCAGCGTATTTTCTCATTCATACACATTATTTATTAGCTTCATGTACACACTAATTAAGGACATCCTTGATGAGGGTATTAGTAAGGAACAAGAAGGCTTTGAGGCAATGATGGATCATATCTTTATAGTTTTGCAAAAGACTAAAAGATATAGAGAAAAGGAGATACTATTCGGTTAACTGTTAGTTGATTAAGAGAAAGCATTGACTTTGGTAGAGTAAAAACACTATTTTAAAGTTCTCTTCCAACAATATCTCCCATCCATAGGCCAAAATCATTTAAGATTCCCTGTAAGCTAAAATAATAGAAACAATTCTTTTCAGTGATGTTCTGGTCACAAATATCAGGCAAAGAATAAAATAGAGAATTTTATATAGGTCAAAGGTGATCATGATTGTGAGGGTGGAGATTCAGTATAGAGTGCTTAACCAAGTTATAATTTTCATTATTAGGAGGAATGAAGAGAGATGACGTGACTTAAGTGTTTCAGTAATAAAAAGACAATTTCTAGAATGATAGTTTCACCACCATCTATTCTGGTTGTATTGTTTTTGGATGTAGGGTTTGGTTCTGGAATGACAATAATGTTAATAAAAATACATCTTAATAATGCTTTATAGTTTACAAAGCACTTTCCTCACAACAACCTGTGAGATCAGCTGGGGCTTATATTATTATTGAAGCTCAGAGAGGTAGTGACTTGTTCATGGTCATCCCAGATTGCAAATGGAGCACATGGGTCTTCTGATTCAATTTCAAATTTTCCTTCACTTATGATCAAATGTAATCGACTTTGCTACTAGGAGCAATGCCATTAATGGTCCTAGACAATCCTGAGGGACATATAAGAAAGAATACTACTACCTACATCAAGAGAAAGAACTGTGGGAATAGAAACACAGAAGAAAAACATGATTTATCACTTATTTATATGGGTATATAATTTGAGGTTTTGGTTTTAAAAGATTACTCTGTTACAAAAATGAATAATATGGTCAGGATCGGGAAGGGAAGAGGGGAAGGAGAGAAAATGAATCATGTAACCATGGAAAAATATTTAAAAATTAAAAAAATTAAAAAACAAAAACAAATTCTCTTTCATTTGACGCAAAAGGCATTGTCTTATGGGGAAAACAGGGGAATTAACTTAAATATTATATGTGGGTTCAGAAGGGTGAGTAGGAGGCAGGATTGGACAATAGGTGGGGACTTAATAAGCCAAGGAAACTGGGTTTAACTGTTTGGAAATGAGAGTTGACAGAAGTGACTGTTAGGCCTTAATTGTCACCCTGCCCCACCCAGCCTGGGATAAACTCAGAGTATAACAAATACACACACTATGAGAACTTTAAGGTATGAAGAAAACAAAACAGGGAAACAGTTTAATTGTAATTTGAGAGGATAGGAGAGGTGGTGAGGTGAAACTATGTCTAACTGCCCAGGACTGGAGTCAAAAGGGTAAGTTTCTTAGTGTGATAATTAGATTAAGTCTACACTGCCCATCTTTAGATGTAATCACCAAAGGTGAGAGCACCTTCTAATTCTGGGAGGTCCTAACCCACGTGTGCTAGAGTGAATGAATCAGAATCGACTGACCACTCCCTAGGCGTTCTATGAGAAGTGTCTATTGTGATTAGACACCCTGGCTAGGGGAAGGCACCAGAAGTGATGCATAAATGACCCCTGTAGAAGGCTGATTGGAGAAATAGGGTCAGGATAGGGCCTGTTATCTGGATTCCCTACCTGACCAATCCAGGCTGAGGCAGTCTTTGTGTTTGGTCCTGGTCACCTGAGCCCTGAAAAGCTTTGGTACCAGCAGGTAGGTTAATCCAAAAACAACTTGACCTCTCCAAGAGGCTATTGGGAGTCATTTAGAGAAATAGAGTCTGTAATAGATATTTTATCTGGATCTCGTTACAAAATCATAGGCAAGTAAAACTGTGCGTATGATTTTTTCTGCACTGCATGTCAGGTAGCATACAGAATGGGCCATCTAAGGTAAAAATCTGAGACTCCTCTTTTGACTCATTTTTAGATCCCCACCTTTTCTCAATATTCTTATTGGAAAGCTTTGAATCCTTAAAGCTTTGAATCCTGAAAGCAGACCAGCAGCTACTGCATTAAACATTTTTCTCCTTGATAATTAAAAAACCTGAACTCTAAAAATATATTACTTAGATAAGGCCGGAGACAGACAAAGACAGACAAGACCTTATCTGACCAGGTGCAGTCCTGTAAATCTAGGGGACAGAACGCAATTAGTAAAAATCTCTATGAAATATATTTCTGCTCCCAGAATTAACCCCCTACTAATTGGTGGTTGGAATTTGGCCCTTGACCCTGTGCCTATCTCTCTACTTTTTAGACTTTAATGGGTTTGTGTATGATTTGTAACCCCTTCACAGCTGTGATTCTTTCTTTGTGTTCTTTGTTTGAAACCAGTATATAATAAACTCAAAACTCCATAGCAGTCAGAGCAGCTATGGGCTAACCATTAGTCTGGCTGTTCTCAGTTTGTTTCCTGTCTTTTCAATCCAATGCCACTAAACGCCACTCAGGACCCCCCAAAATATAGAGCTGGATCTCTATAGACCTCTTTAAAAGGAGGGAGTTGAGTGGTCTCTGATTGAAGGGGGGTCTCCGGTTGAAGAGGGCATCTGGTGACAGACCTCTTCTGGTTCATGGAGGAGTGTTGGAATGCTGAGACCCTGGTGAGACTGCTTTAAATATCTTCTTTGAATTCCATGTGGTGAGTTTAAAGACTGACTGAATGTTCCTGAACTTTTCTTAAGACATTTCTTTTAGTAGACTTTGTGAATGAAGTTTTGCTCCATTCATCTCTGGGCCTCTGGCCCTCTAACTCTTGGCTGAGGGTTAAGATCTACCTGGATTAATTAGAGGATCATAATAAATTATCTACTGGGTTAGATTCTTATTTCC
Source organism: Gracilinanus agilis (assembly GCF_016433145.1). NCBI lineage: Eukaryota > Metazoa > Chordata > Mammalia > Didelphimorphia > Didelphidae > Gracilinanus > Gracilinanus agilis. Next base: position 706,301,504 of record NC_058130.1, read on the forward strand.
TTATTTCCTCTCTCTCTTCTTAATTTTTTTTTCAATTTTAAACCCTTAACTTCTGTGTATTGACTTATAGGTGGAAGATTGGTAAGGGTAGGCAATGGGGGTCAAGTGACTTGCCCAAGGTCACACAGTTGGGAAGTGTCTGAGGCCGGATTTGAACCCAGAACCTCCTGTCTCTAGGCCTGACTCTCATTCCACTGAGCTACCCAGCTGCCCCACTTTTTTTTTTTTTTTTTTTTAAACCCTTACCTTCCACCTTGGAGTCAATACTGTATATTGGCTCCAAGGCAGAAGAGTGGTAAGGTTATGGCAATGGAGGTCAAGTGACTTGCCCAGGGTCACACAGGTGGGAAGTGTCTGAGGCCAGATTTGAACCTAGGACCTCCTGTCTCTAGGCCTGGCTCTCAATTCACTGAGCTACCCAGCTGCCCCCTCTCTTCTTAATTTTAAATAAACTTCCATAAAAGTCAATTTTGACTTGAGATTATTCTCAATTGAGGACTGATAATAGTTCAATCCTCTGATGACCATCTTTTAATATATTGAACCCATAAAACCCCTTTTTCCCCCTTTACATTAGCCAACCTAGCTTCTGCCAGGTTGACAGCTTGGCTAAGGGCCTGAGGAAGAGGGCTTGGGTTTAGGTTCTCACAACTGATCCAGAGATGTCTTCAGGATACCAGGAACCAACTCCTCCACAGCCGATGATCCAAAAGTAACCAGGCAGGGAGAGACGTCTGCAAACTGTCCACCAGCACACAGGCCTCTTCCCTACTCAGAGTTGACTTGCAGGATGATGTCTTCACCCTTTACAACCTTCACCAATCGCCAAGATTCCAGGTCAAATAGGGACTGCTGATTGCACCTCTGCTCCAAACCCCTTACAAAACAGCAATGTCTGTTGCTTAGCTCTCTCCTCTCTACCCCCTGCATTCCATTCAGAATGTCCATGAGTTCCAGCACAGGCTTTCCCTAATATGCTTGCAAAAATCTGCTTTTATACCTTTAAAGCCTATTCCTATTACAACTGAAAAGCTAGAATAGATATAAAGGTTGGAGAGTATTGGAGGCCATGTCATCAGAGGAACAATGAAAGCATTCTCAACTTTCCTCCTGTTATAGAAACCTTTAAGAACAGATAAGTTAGCCACTTGTTGGCAATACTGTTGAGGGGATTCTTATTCAAAGTGTGAGTTAGATTAGATGACCTCTGAGGTTCTTTTGGTTCTGAGGTTCCATGATGTTAACTTGTGTCATATCCAGCCCCATTCCAAGATGGTCTGACCCATATTTTCAGCCCAAGACCAATGGCTTTTGGGATATCCAATTGAAGCTAAGGGTACCTAGGCAAACAGCATCAGGTAAGTGAAAAAACAACAGAGAAATCTGCAATAAAAATGCTTCACAGGAGATATTCTGTGAATATCTGTGGCTTTTTAACTAGAATGCACTGGCAGAACAAAGAACTAAAATGTGAAGATAGGAGAAAAGAAAAGGTGAGAAGTAACTATAAGTTAGGTTTCCTCATAAGACTTTAAAGATAAGAGCTGAGAGCAGTTTCAGTTTACATTAGGGTTTTGGCTGTCATATACTAATTACAAATCAAACCTATCTTGAAAAATAGCAGATAATGGGAATGAAAAAAATGTCTCAGCAGTTCTAGGTATAGTAAATTCTGGAGATAATAGAAGAGATTGCAGCAAGAGCAATAAAGAAGTGGGGGTTTTAATTTCAGCATAAGTTGATGGAAGTTGCTGTAATTTGCTGGGAAAAGACTGCATTTCTTAAAGAGTCAACAAATAATTAGCTGCATGTATACAAACAAAGGCTGTTCTCTTTTCTAAAGTAGAAGAAAGGACTGGAGGCCTGGGATTAGAGCAGTAATTCCCAAAGTGGGCACCACTGCCCCCTGGTGGGTGCTGCAGCAATCCAGGAGGGAGGTGCTGGTCACAGGTGCATTTATCTTTCCTATTAATTGCTATTAAAATGTAAAAATAATTAATTTCCAAGGGGCTAAGTAATATTTTTTCTGGAAAGGGGGCGGTAGGCCAAAAAAGTTTGGGAACCACTGGGAATTGAAATAAAATTAGGCCAGAGCAGCAGGTATGTGGTTAATGAGATGCCTAGATCCAGGTAATAGCTCCTTTGCTTTTTCCCTTTTCTTTCCTTGTAGAAGTTGCCCAGGAAGACCAATTCAGTTGATCCCATATTTCCTGCCTTATACTCTCACTACCATGCATGGATGGAGAGTTGTTCCCCCCCACCCCCAGGACAACAGTTTTGGGGGTTTTATACTCTATTCAACAGTGAAGACTGATTCTGTGCCAAGGTATAGGTGTGACTCTAGGGTGGCGTACACTGGAGCAAGGGGTGGGGGGAGGTTTTCTTGAAGGCATAGGGGGTGGCCCTCATAGTTTGGAGGACAGATGGATGTCTGAGATACAACTTGATAATATCAAGGAGGTGTATCTCTCTCTTTTGAATATAAATTTCACTATTAGAAATAAACCCCAAAGAACTAAGGAAAGTAAGATTATATATAGACAGATATGTAGAACTATAAACAGTGTTTTTATGGTGACAAAAAAAAACTTAAAAAAAAGAGAGAGAACAAATTGGTTTACCATCAGTTAAGAGAATGTCTGACCAAATTGTGATATATTCACACATATATACATGTACACAAAATACACACAATAAATAGAGTATTATTGTGCTATAAGAAATTATGGATATGAATGTAGAGAAACATGGGGACTTGTATAAACTGATATAGAAGGAAGTAAGCATAAATAATAAAACAATGATGATAATAATGTAAATTAAAAGAATGCTAAAAATGAAGCTTAATTAATGACATTGTCCTTGGAAAAGAAATATGGTATTATGTTGTCAAAAAGTTGGGAGAGTATGGGTGTAGAATGGTATTTAGGGAGTCAGACACTTGGCTATATTGGTTAGTTTTGTTTGACATTTTTTGGTTAAAAGTAGAATGATTCACGTGACTCTGATATGATAGATGGCATATTCAGAAATTAATACTGTGTGAAAATGAAAGGTACAGATAAAACTATTTTTAAAAAATAAAAACTTTTACCTTCCATCTTGGAATCAATACTATGTATTGTTTCCAGGGCAGAAGAGTGGTAAGGGTAGGCAGTGGGGATTAAGTGACTTGCCCAGGGTCACACAGCTGGGAAGTGTCTGAGGCCAGATTTGAACCTAGGACCTCCTGTCTCTACACCTGGCTCTCAATCCACTGAGCCACCTAGCTGCCCTCTTTTTTTTTTTTTTTTTTTTTTTAAGAAAAAACAAGTTGATTTTGGGGATTAGCAAGTTCGATTTGAGTATGAGACATAGCTAAAAAGCTAATGCTAATAAAAGCAACTTATCCTGAATAAGGGAGATAATATTTTCATAGCACTCTGCTCTTTTCCGAAGACATCTGAAGTATTGTGTTCAGTTATGAGCTTCACGTATTGCAAGGGCTTTGAGCTGAAATAGTTCCAGAGAAAGATGTATAGGAAGGGAAGAGAATAAGTATTTATATAGTGCCCACTCTGTGACAGGCACTATTAAAACATTAACCTTACTCCACAATATCTCATTTGATTTTCATGACATTATAAGTTAGGCTCTATCCCTACTTTACAGTTGAGGAACCTGAGTCAAAAAGAGGCTAAGTGATTTGCTCTTGATAATGTAGCCAGGGTCTGAGGTTGGATTTGAACTCAAGTCTTCCTGACTCCAAGCCCAGTGTCCTATCTGCTGTGCCACTAGGTGCCTTGACGGTGAGTGGATTTATGGGTATGTCTTATAGAAATTTTTTGAAGGAAAGAAGGAGATCTGAGATGGAGGGGAGATTTAATCTTTGCCAAGATAATGTAAAGTGGAAGAGGATAACACAGAGGAGAAAGAGAAGGAAAAAGACAGTCATATGATAACTTTTAAAATAAACATTTGAGGTTCTTAAAAAAAAAAACCAAAAACCTCTTACCTTCCATCTTAGTATCAAGTCTGTGTATTGGTTCCAAGGCAGAAGAGTGGTTAAGGGCTAGGCAGTGGGGGTTAAGTGACTTGTCTAGGGTCACACAGCTAGGAAGTATTTGAGATTAGATTTGAACTCAGGACCTCCTGTTCCACCTAGCTATCCCTTGAGATTCTTCTTGAAGAGGAAAGAGTTGGATCATCTGGGGAGGATGAAGCTGCTTATTCTCTGAAGGATGATAGAGAAGAACCCTAGTGGTTGCCAGATGAGAGATCATCCAGTTAGGGAAAGAAGAATAAGAGAAGAATTGTAATTGGTGATTCATTGCTCAGAGACACTAAGAATCTATTTGTCTAACTGTTGTCTTCCAGGGAGCACTCTATCTATCACAGTCTCTGTCTCTGTCTATCTGTATGTCTCTCCTTCCCTCCCTCCCTCCCTCTCTCCCTCCCCAAGACAGAACAATTAACTTGTCAAAATGTATAGTAATTGTTAATTTTTTGCTACTCGTATAAACCCAAATGACCTGAAGGAACAGAAAAAGTATGCCAAAAATTATCATTTTGGGCAAGAAACTGAAGGCCAAAGCACCATGGATTGTTTCCCTTAATACTGTGTAAATGGAATTAGCTCAAGCCCATTCATAGTTAAAACTCTAGCCACCAGAGATAATGTCATCCCCACCTCCCTTAGTGGGGAGGGGAGATGAGTTACCCACAGGTGACAATAAGTAACAAATCAAGAACAAGGGACTGCCCTTTGGGCAGTCCAAATCAGTGTAGAGGCTGCCATTTGTCCACTTGAATTAGAGGTGGGCCTCCAGGAAGTGATGAAAGATGCTGTCCTTCAAATATGATGGTAACTTCCTGTTGAGGCAGTTTGTGCTTTGAACTTGGTGCTGAAGGATCTCCACTGAGACCTCAGGCAGCTTCTACTCTGAATTGTCACGTGGGTAAGTTAGGCTGACTTCCTTGGCCTACCTTGGCGTTTCCAGACTCTCTACCTCAAGTAGGTTTCTTGCCTCTCTGATTGCTAAAGCCTTGTGACTTGTAGCCTGGTTTAATTTGCCTTTTAACCCTCTCTCCATCTGGGCCTCTGCCAGCCCGGGCCAGCCTTTCCCTCTATTTCCCTACCTTTTACCTTCCTAATTGTAAATAAACTACCATAAAAACCGATCCTGACTTGGGTCTGTTTTAATTATGAAAGATCTAGATCTGATTGATTCCTGGCGACCACACCTTAAAATATAAATTATATAATATCTAATTTCTAAATATTACAATATCGTCTATTAAAAGAAAGAGATAAAGAATTGAAGTAAGGTGATAGTAAGAAAATACCTAATGAATTCAAATCACTTGGCTCAGGTGAACTACATCCTCATATCCTGAAAGAACTAGCAGATTCCTGAATCCTTGTCATTGATATTTGAAAGATCACAGGAAAAGGGAAAGTACACTGTAAGATTGGAGGAAGACAAGTGTGATTTTCAAGAAAGAGAAAAGAAGAGTCTGAAAATTATAAACCAATGAATTTGATTTTGCTGGGAAAATTCTAGAAATGAAAGAGATTTTAAGTGAACTTTTAGAAAAGGGAGAAAATGATTACCAAGACCCAGCATGGCTTCACTGAACAAGTAATGCCAGACTAATGCCATTTCTTTTTTTGATAGGCTTACAAAGCTAGTAGATGAAGGAAATGCTGTGGATAGAGTTTTACTATATTTTTAGCAAAGCTTGTGATGGAGTATCTCATACTAGAGTTGTGGATAAGATGGAAAGATATGGGTTCTTCCTCTATGTCTTCCATCTTTGCTTTCATCACCAGTGTCCCCTCTTACCTTTCTTTTTCTCTTTCTTCATTTCCCCTTGCTCATTTCCTTTCTCCTCCTTCTTTATCTCTGGGACCAATCTTGCAAGACTGTTTTAAATATCCTGTCATGGTTTCTATATTTCAAAACCCAAGTTTCCCTGTCTCCTCTGATAACCAGCCTCAACTTGTCATTATTCAGATGGGAATAAATACCCTTCCAATTCTTCATATTGAAGCCTCAAATCTCCAGAACTTCCCTTTTGACTCCTTACCCGAGATGAATAGTTCCATACCATCTTCTTCTAGATAAAAACCATCATCAAAATGGCATTTGTAATGTCCTTTGTCTGAGGCTCTAATGTTCTATATCCTCAGGGCGACATTTCCATTAGTGATGGCATCTTTCACCAGCTCAGTCCTCCCTTGGAATTCAGGGCTTTGATTGCCAAACATATCCTGCCCATCTTCATAATGATGCACTATTTCCAGAGATTGGAACCAAATCAACTTCATGGACTGAGCATTTTTCTGGGGAGACAGGTAAATGGTAGGTCTGCCTCTCTCCCTAACCAGGCCTGGATGGGTTCTGTAGGTCTAATCACTGAGAATTGTTCTATTGAGGAAGAGAAATGAGTTTATAGAGAAAAAACGTAAAAGGTAGGAGGGGAAATAGGGAGCTATAATGGGAGAGAGGAAAGCATCTAGAAAGAGAATGGAGCAGGACCAATGGAAGAAATCAAGGAAGAAAGGACAGGATGATAAAGATATTGAGAAGACTTTGGGAAGGAAAGAAGAGAAACTGAGAGGTGTTTGGAAGAACTGGTAGTTAATGAGGGAATGACTTGGGAAGTACTGGGAGTGAAATGAAAGGACAAAAGTCTTTGTGGATTTATCCTTCAGAACTCACCTGATAACCCACCTGATAACCCATTTGGGAGCCATATAGAAGTAAATACTCTTACCTGAAGCCAATGTATGTGTCTCAAGCAAGAGGAAGATGAGAAAGCTGGAGAGAAAGGAGCCTGAAGAAGTGACAATCTCCATTATACCTAAGGAAAAAAATACCCTGGAGATAGGGTGTTTATGGCAGGGTGAGAGGGTGTCAGTGTAATATCTTTCCTAGGTAGGCCTAAGAGAATGAGAGAATTCCAAAGGTGAGTCCTTTCTTCACTTGTCTTCCATTCCATTCAGGCCATTCCTCTCATCTCCTTTTTCTAGGTTTATTCCCTCCCATATCTGTACTCTTGTTTATTTTATCTGCCAGAAATGGCCTGGCCTCACTATAGCTATTTTTTTAGTGACTACCTTCTCTCCAAGGATTGACTCTCCATGAAACCAATTCCAACATCCTTAGCCCATAGGAATTTCTCTTAAGGATGAATATAGTAAAGAGATTGATTGTTTATGTGAAGATCATGGAGACTAAAATATCTAGGACTAAGGGGAAATTGATTTCTTCCAAAAAGGAGAAAACCTGACTGGATTCAGGGCAAAATAAGGATTGGCAGGAGAGCTAAGAAAGAAAGCCAACTTACCTTCTAAGTTTTCCTGAGCTGTGCTGTGTAACTACTGTATATAACTGTTGTCTTGTGCAGAGCTGTGCACTGTGTCCTCACACAGCAGGAAATTCACTTCTTTCCTAGGACTGGTGGAAAAGGGTGGCTCTGGGAATACTACTGGGCCCAAAAATTGGTTCTACAGTTGTAGTTATGTTTAAGTATGTTCTCTTCTGGAATTTGTATCTCCACCCCTGGTACTCCACCCCTCAGCTTTGGGCTGAGTTTTTCTGATAAGCTTAATCCAATGGCACAAAGAGAGAGACACAAACCAGAGATCAGTAGCAAGAATGACTTTGAAATTGAATTAACCTCTTCTGTGGAGAACCTGTCTATGCTTCTAATCAGACCAAGAATTGAGGCTTGGGACTGAGTCCACTGGAACAGGATGAAGGCATATTTTCATGGGAGGTGTGAAGTAAGGGCACTGAGAACTAGGAGGTGCATTCTATGAGCTAAGGAGATGCTGTTGGGTGGACAAAGATAAATATGAGAGACAATGGGAAGATAGAATAGACAGAACACTGAGAAGATTGGAGAATTTCCAAGTTGAAAAATATTCCAAAGATGCCTTGATCCAACCCATCCATACAAGAAAAGGAATTCCTCTGACTCATCTCTGACAAGTGGTCATCCAGCTACCACTTGAAGATCTCCAGTAGGTAGCAAACAGAGGAAACCCATTCCATTTTAAACTCAAATAATGAAGAAATTCTAAATCTACCTCTCTGCAACATTCATCCATTGTTCTTGCCTTCTGAGGACAAACAGAAAAAAACCGAATCCCCCTTTCACATGACAACTTTATAACACTTCCTTCCACCCCCCAATAAGTCTTTCTTCTCTGGACTAAACATTTCTCCAATTACTCCATGCTGTGCTACACACATATTTGTATGGCATACTCTCATCAATCTGATCATTTCACTCTGGTCATGCTTGTCAAGTCAACATCCTTACTAAAAGGAATGTTAGCATTTAACACTATATTCCAGAAGTGATCAGACCAGAGTGGTAGACAGAAGAAACAGATTTTCTCTCATTCTAGATCCTCCCTGGTGAAACAGTGGCACACATACTCAGCTGTTCTGTTCTTCCTCTTCCCAGTGACCAGGACATTTTTTGCATACCCCACCCTTCTGTCTAGCTGTCCAAAGCAAACTTTCTTAACTCTCTCTGGAGCACTCGAACTGGGAAAAGGTTTGCCACTCGGTTCTATTAATAGTCTTAAGAGTTAGCTTTTGAGGTTTCATTACATTGCTGACTCCTATTGAGCTTGCAATCACTAGTTCCCTCAGGCCTTTTTTCTTTATGTTTTATAGCATTTCCCTTTTGTTCTATCTAATTGGACAAATATCATCAAACACAAACATTTCCCCTATACAAAGAACCATAAAGGATTATATATGAGGTTCTGAATATCTTCTATATATAGTTTTTTCCTCACCAGATTTTTTTTTTAAACCTAAACTGCTGTCTAACTGTTCTTTCATTGTCATGTGCTAATACATTGATCTTTGGGATAGTACTGTACTGTAAGAAGTGACAAGCAGGTTGGTTTTAGAAAAAACATGGAAATATTGCTTGAAATAATTCAGAGGGAAACAAGCAGAATCAAGAGAACATTGTATATTGTTTGAACATTGAAAAACATTGTTTGAAGAGTAACTATGAATAACTAAGTTATTCTGAGTAATATTATCATTTAAATCAACTATGAAGGAAAATGCTACCTACTTCAAGAGAAAGAACTGATATATGGAAGTATATATTGTATGGTTTGTACATATATATCTAGGTAGCTAGATGGCATAAAGGATAGAGTACTAGACCTGGAGCCATAATGAGTCGTCTTCCTGAGTTCAAATCTGGCCTTATACACTTGGCTGTGTGACCCTGGGCAAGTCACTTAACCTGTTTGCCTCAATTCCTCATCTGTAAAATAAATTGGAGAAGGAAATGGCAAACCATTCTAGTATCTTTGCCAAAAAAAAATTCAAATGGGGTCACAAAGAGTCAGATATTACTGAAACAACTGAACAACAGCATTAAAATATACAAAACACATACACACATAATGCTACCTTTTCTGATACAGGGTTGGGAGGAATACAATTTGGAACCCCAAATGTAATACAAATAAAATAAAAAATATGGTTGATCTTTTGAACCTAAGTGCAGGACTTTACAAACATTTACATGAAGTTTCATCTTCCAGATGGTAGAGTAGAGAATGTTAATAATTGGAGATGGAGGGACATCACGAAAGGTCTCTTGGTCAAGCCTATGCAAAGATATGGAGGTGGAACATGGAATATTGTTTGCAAGGGAATATCAAGTAGGACATTTTGATCAGAATATAAGATGTGTGAGAAATGTAACATGAACTCAGCCTAGAAAGATGGATTGTTGCTAGTTTGCCATTCAAGATAGATGGCTTTAATCAAATCATAGAATTGTGTACCAGGGTCTTATTGGCCCATGTAATGTACAGATACTAGCTATCTCCTAGACAATCTTTCTTTGAAGAAATTATGAGATGGTTCACATGCATAGAAAAAGGAACAAAAGTTGCGAGCAGCTTTTGTGCTACTTGTGAGTTTATGAGGGAATAAGGGAAGGGTTTAAAGGAGAGGATTTGAAAGAACTGTGCCAAGGTGGGAAGAATAGAGGGATTACAAACTATCCTGCCAGACCCCTTTTTAGAGAGGTAGATTGCCTACCTGTGTGTTCACCTTCCTTTAGCTGATGTGGATGCATAAAGATTTTTGAGAAGCACAATTAAGAGTCTTGTTTTTGTCTTATTCTGTGACTCTAATACTGCCTAGGAGGTGATAGAAGGAGGCTAGGCTAGAGGGAACTTGTGCTCTGGGATTAACATTTTAGAACAGTCAGCAAGGATAGACCAAGCCAGGATAGAATAGAAGCACAAGTACCACAAAAGCTGCTTGCAACTTTTGTTCCTTTTTCTATGCATGTGAACCATCTCATAATTTCTCTCTTAAATTTTCCAGGAAAAGATCCTGATCATTGCTTTTGGTTCAGACCACTAGGTGGGCAATCTTTATTAAAAACTGGGCATTAGGTGAGGTGGTAACTTAGAAGGAATTGCAATACTTTTGAGATGACTTAATGGTTTAAGTGGGCAACATTTTTTTATATTAAGTCTACATGCCCATATTCTAAAGGAAAAAGGGCTAATTCTCCATAGATACATTTTAGATTTCTGGAGAGAATGAATGTCAGTCAGGGAGGAAGATACCCTACAGGATATGCCAGCTCGACACAAATTTCTAGCCCATCAACATGTACTTTCAGTGGTTTATCAATCAATGAAACTGATAAGCTCATAGATTTAGAGATGGAAGGGACCTTAGAAGTAATCTAGTTTAATCTTTCAGATGTGGAAACAAGGTCAGAAATATTCAGTAACTCATTTAGGTCACAGAGATAAGAAGTCACAAAAGCAAGATTAGAATCCAGGTCTTTTGAGTCCAAAGATAGTTCTCTTGCCAATAAAGAAATGGCTCATACAAAAGTATAACAAGGAACCCAGAAGTGGGTGGGAGAATGGTTGTAGTCAGGAAGGAATATCCTGAGAGATACAGTTTGGCTAATGAGACATATGGAAACTCCCCAGATTTGGGTGAGGGAAATGGTTACTGGGAGATCAAATGTAGGAAGAATACTTCCTCAAACCCCTGCTACACAGGCTAGGCTAACCTCTCTTAAGGTCCTACCCTATGCCAGTTAGGTTAGTTTTTCCTTAAAAGATATTAAACAATCCTGAGACTTAATTGATCCAATGAGTTAATGATCAAACCATTGATATAGCTTCTTGGTGGCCCAAGTACAAAAGTTAGCTCAAAAGGAGGCAGCATCTCCTTCCCTAGACTTGACTGGTATATTGGCATGGCCAGTCACAAGGCAGAAGAGACCATGCCCCACCGAATCAATGCCCTGTCCTCCTTGGAGACCTTTTCCTTACCATCGCTGAATAAACCTCCTTTTGCTAATAGTACTTTTGTTAATAGTAATAATTTGTTAATAATAATACTAGGAGTATCTCATTTGGTTACAACCTTAATTATGCCTAGCCTCTAATACTTCTTCCCTAAATGATCCAATGCAAAAGGAAATCTTGTGGGCTTAACCTTTGAATTAAAGTGTGCCATATGATTTTTAAAATGCATAGACAAGAACAAAGATTGTTTGTAGGGACACACAGACAAGCTGACAATTTTGAAAACACCATGTTGAATTTATTATAGAAAGAACAGTCAGATTCCAATGAATATTGAACCTTCTGGCTCAATCTTGATCATCCAATTCCTTGAAAAACATCTGAGTCAGAAAAAACTAAACCTGGTCTCAATGTGTCTCATTCAATTGCTTAACAGTTGAGGTACCAATCTGTGTTAAGAGACCTCTGGAACCATTAAGGAGATCCTTGAGAGTGCCTAGTCTATGGACTACAACAATATCGATGACAGACATCCCCATGATTTCATTGAAAACACCCATAGTGGTGCTATGCAATGTCCAGCTAGTTAAGAGCTACAAAGATTATTGCAATAAATAGATATTTAGCAACAACTAAAAGTTTTAGATGAATTAGTCCAGTAGCTGCATGTTTCAGCTTTGACCAGTCAGCAAGTCAGTTTTTTGTTTATATATTATTCAGAACTGTGGTTTCTCATACAGTCCTTTTCCTAGTCTTTATGTGGAAATGTCCATGGTATTTGTCACATTCAAGATAATAGAAAAATAATGATGAAAACAAGCAAATATGCTTCACGTCAGAAGTAGCAGCAGGGCAGCATAAAGCAGAAACAATAGTCAGAGCTTTGCTGCCCCATTCAAGGAGTGAACATTTTCCAAGGAAATACTGAAACTCATTTGATTAAACCTGTACCCCAAAAAGACATAGGCCATCCCAGTAAGCAACTGGTGAGTACCCTCTTGAATAAATTTGCTTGATTGGTTCTATAGACCTAAGAGAAGATAATGAGCAATCAGTCCTTTGGAGCATAGATGCATGTGTGATCACTTTTCCTGAAATTTCATTTAACATATATGAAGTTGCATGTATTCTAATTTTTTATGACTTACTGATCTTTCTACATCTGAGTGTAAACTTATTCATATAGCCAGTGATTATTATTATTTATGTTAGAGTCAGTAGAGGATATTAGTATTCATTAACATTAATGGTTTTTATCTTTTCCCCAGGAATCTCTATAAATTAGACTTTTGTATTATAAAACCCAACAAAAAAAAATTCTGTTTTAGGATTGATACAAGTATGGATTCCAAGGTAGAAGAGTGGTAAGGAGTAGGCAATTGGGATTAAGTAACTTACCCAGGGTCACACAACTAGGAAGTGTCTGAGGTCACATTTGAACCTAGGTCCTCTTGACTATAGGCTTGGCACTCTTTCCACTGAGCCATCCAGCTGCCCCTATAAATGACGTTTTAGGCAGAAAAGGTGCAACTTTTGGGTTCATCCCTTTCTCTTTGTCTAAATTGGTGTTCTCTTTAGTCCTTTGAAGATATTTGGTTTCTTTATAATGTCTTTTTTTTTTTTTTTTACTCAGACCACACACTTTCCAGGCATTCTTGGCATTAAGAAAAAAAAAAAAGCTTGTTTTATTATTCTTTGGATGGTGTTTCAATGTAACACTTTTATTTTTTGCTTATCTTTTAACAGTTCTTTTGTATCAGGATTAGGGTTCATTTTTAGTTGTTTGTATTTACAACATGAACATTTTCTTGTTTCTTGTATGTACCTTCTGCTAAGATCTCTCACATGTTCAAATGTTTCTGTGTACTTTTCAAGGGAGACTGGTTTCTGTTTCACATGCTCTTTAATTTTTTCTGGACACTAATGTTTTATAACTAACCTCTATTCTCTTGCTTACCTTTTTATTTAAAAAGTTCAAGTCTTCTTAAAGCCAGTTCCTGGAGCAAAAACATCCTACAAACCAAGGGATATTTCTCTTCTTGAGTATACTTATATTTGTAATTTACCTATGTAGCAGAAAAAATTTTTGCTTGTGTAACTGAGATTTGACATATTTTTGTATTGAATCACAATCCAACAGAAGACAATGTCAAACTTACTATGGGGGGGTGGTGGTTGTCTGGAATGATCTCTACCTTGGGCTCCATCTTCATTTCCTGATGCTGATTTCTTTGAATTTGGCCTTACACATACTGACTCTGCCTTCCTTTTTTGGGTATTTTCATCACCCAAGTGTCTTTAAGATTACAACTATAAAAGGAGATAATTCCTGCTTCTTTGCTGGGACAGTGCTAGTGGTGGTCTTTTACTGTATGCTTGTGATCTCTGTCCTTTTGGACTTTATTTTCCCAAGTAGGATATTTTATCCACAGTTCCATCATTCAATAGGTTTTCTATAAACTTTTGATTTCTTTAAGAACTCTAATTGATGATCTAATTCAATGGTCGGCAACCTTTTTGGCCGTGAGAGCCATAAACGCCTGCGGAAGGAGGAGGATGGAGGTGAAAGGTGCTGGAATATGGGGTGGAGGCTGAAGGACCCCCTGGGGCACAAACTGGGGCTCTGCCCAGACTGGCCAGTTGGGAGGTGGAGCTAGATATGGCTTGAGAGCCATCTCAGATCTAATTGATAAGTAGTGATTCTAATCTACCTATCTCTCAGGCTTGTTAATGAGGATCAAATTTCTAAAAAGCCTTTAGAACAGTGACTGGCAGATAGTATGTGCTTAATAAACCTTTCTTTCCTCTCTCCTTCCCTCCCTCCCTCCCTCCCTTCCTTCCTTC